>NW_010329355.1:0-59764 GCF_000700745.2 Antrostomus carolinensis | reverse complement strand
GGTGCAGCGAGGAGCGCAGCCCCGGCCTGCCCGGCTCCTTGGGGCAATGCCTCCCGTGGGCTGAAGACCTTTTAAAACTGGCCTGGTGGTTTATAATGATGCGAGTGGGCAAATCAGAAGTAGGTATATGAAGGGGGGCAGGGAGAATAGTAGTTCATGACTTTAGCGTAGAAGGACAAAATAGATTTAATTAAGAGTAGTTTAGACTCGGATCAGGATGGGCCAATACTGAAACTTTAAGCATAACCAGAACTTTGACCTTTGCTTATCTGTACTGTGATTTTTATGGGTTTTTTCCCAACTATATCAGCATACTCTTGTGCAAATAAGATAGCTCGTGTTGCTTACAGTCTTGGAATCTAGCAGAGTCTGTGTTTTTTATTTTCATCTGCACAAATTACTGCAAAGATTTTAAACTTGTGAGCAGACACTAAGCTCTGTTTGCAGCCGCTTCAGAAAGGTTAAAGAAAAACAGCAGCAGTTATCTGGAAACTTAGCTAGACTCATGTATGCAAAGAAGTTATCATGATTTCTCCCTTATGCATAGCATGCATTTGTATGTTCTATGTTTTGCTCTGCAATATATATGTTACATGTGACAGTGTGGTTGAAAAAAAAAAAAGCTACCTGTGTCTGATTACATTGCTAATAGGTAGTGTTTCAGAAAACAGAATTCATAGGGTGGGGGGTTTTTTGTTTCATTAATAACATGACAGTGGAATCAAAGCAGTTTAAATACAATGTGCCACTATAACGGGAAACTGCTGACTCTTGAATTAGCAGCTGTCAACTTTTTTATGGACTCCTTTATATATATTCCATAGAGCTTTTTAAATAAAGAACAAGGCAGTTGCTAAGCATTTGCTTTTGGAAGCTTTGATACGGTTCTAGATGTGTAAGTTTAAATTAAAAGGAAGTGAGTACTTTCATTATGTTGAATTATTCTTTAAATATTTCTGATTTCTGTCAGTGTGCAGTTCTTGGAAAGAGAGGGATTACCTGCAAGCTTTAAGGGCTATAGAGTATCAGGTTTAATGTCGGCATTACCACTTTACCTCTGCTGTGCTGAAGTATGAATTACATCTGAATTGCTTGTTGTGCGCATGGATTACCACCTCCCTCTATTTGTACTAATGAAATTAGAAGGAGAAGAACTTAAAGTTCTGTATCTCCATTATTCTTAAATGGTTACAACTATGAAATCTAAGTGACACTAGAAGACTTCATTATAGTTTTCAGGGGAAAAAAATAAAACCTTGTTTACCTGAAGCCACTGTCATCTAATGGAGGGGGTATCTGTCTAAATCTGTGAAATACTGTGGCTGTTAAATGAGCTCTGATTTCTGTAAAGCTAGAAATGTCCTGAGGTGTCTGACCAGTACTGGTTTTTATTTAATTAAAATACAAAACCAGCATAGAATGATTTGTTTTAAACTTGCTGTGTAACAGATTTTGACAGGTAATTATGAAGAGGAAGACAGAAGTCATACAAAAGTAGTCCATATCACTACAGTATTCAATAATTTTACAATTAACCAGGAAGAGGGGAGGAAGCATGTAAGATTTGTGACTGGTAAATTGGCATAAAATTATTAAAAAGAGAAAGGTCCCTGGTACAGGATGAATTGAGATTGCTTGTGAGAGCGGGCTCAGCAAGTCTATTTCAATATACTGAATCTATGAGGCTACATCTGGGGGCAACAATACACACTGTACTCGCAGGGCAAGAGCAGCCTATTCGAGGAAGGAGTTGCTGAAAGACTCAGGGTTATATTACACAATGTGCCCAGTCTCTATTCCTACAGTGTAATGCAGCTGTGTATTAAAACCAGGTTGAAGCCAAAGGTGAGCCAGGAATGTTTTGAAAGAGAGGAAGAACAGAAATAGAAATTGCATCTCTGTTTGATCCATGGTATGACTGTCGCCGTAACACACAAGGCTGATGCCAGCCACCACACTTGGCTCTGGGGCCTTCAGGCCATAAAATGTCACTGTCCTTTTGTAAGTGCCACCTCTGAAGTTTTCTGAAAGTGTTTCATAGTCTGTTGCTAATCAAGTTCCTGGCTAGGATTGATATCTTGGCGTGAGAGGATCAGTAACGGAGTGGAAAGTTTATGTAAGTGCAGTTCACGTGTATGTGCTTGACAGATATGCAGCCAGCTCACCTGGAAGTTACAGGCAGAAATCTGCTGTGGCATTAGTCTTGGGAAGGGGAAATACCTTGGGGGCCTTTCCTCAAACCTTGCAGCAATTGAGACTTTCAGCAGGGCAGTGAGGTAGTGCAGTGGTTTTGTATTTATCGCCTTTCCTAGTTTGATGGAGCTTAGCAGGGAGGAGGGGAGAGTTGACCTAATCTTGTTACAGTAAATAAGAGGTGAACACTTTTAAACCTTCCATTGATGTGAATTGTTGAATGTTTAACAGTCTTTTGCTCCCAGTTGTTTATAGTAATTTAGTCCTTTCCCTTCTATTGCTTGTGCTGCTGTCCTCATTAGTATATATTCCAAGATAAATATCATAAAAAAGACCTGGAAATATTATACAGCAGAAGATATGTTTTCTGGGGATTTTTGTCTGAATGTTACACCTTCCAAAATATGTTAGTCTCCAATACTGAGAATAAACTTAATGTCCTAAGGTAAAACAGCCAAAAAACCCAATAAATCTTCTGTAACTTCCTCTGCTACTTAGGCAGTAGGCATTTAGGGATCTGAAATGTAAGGAGAAATAATAACAACTAAACCTGCCAGATTTCTCTGATGAGTAGTATCCATCATAGTAATTTTTTGTTTTGAACTATTGTTTTTATTTAAGCAACCTGGAAAATCAAGGCATTTAGGACTAGGGAGAAGGAAAGGAAGGATAGAAAGGTTGTAGATTTAGGTCCTGCAGATTTCTGCAAGTGTTACAAGGATGTTCTGGTAAGATAGGTAACTCTTCCTCTGCCTCATCCTGCACTCTGTGACCGTCTGTTTCTTGCTGTCATTTGAAACTATTTGAGCAGTTCTCTGCTACCCATTGTGCTCTTCAGTGTAAATAAATGTGTTTTTTCTCAGTATTTAGATATGGTAGGCAAATCCCAGGGGTGACAGCTCAGGCATGGTTAGTTTTGGTTCACTTGTTAGCCATTGCTGGTTAAATCTGCTGTACTGTCTAGCTACCAATTGGCAGACTCAGCAAAAAGCTTTAGAAAAGACTTGCTCTGTGATCCATTTGCCAAATACAGAGTTTAGTTCCTCCTCTGTAATCAAGCTGGGGTCAGCCTATTATAGCAGATTTTTCATGCCAGTATCCTGCTTGTTGTCCTTTCCCTAATTCTTTGGTCAAGTAACTGTCATTGCTGGAAAAAAATAAACTGAATCTCAAACTCCTTCAATTTAGAAGTATCTCTTGTTATTTCTACACGGTAGGAGTTATTTCAACTATAGCAGCATCAAATTGATGAGCAGGGACAACTTCCAGAGGGCCTAAAGAGCATAAAGTCTTTTCTGGAGTTTGCTACCTCCTGACAGATGGAGAAAGGTTACAGTTATTCAGCATGAACACAGGTAGTCTGATTCAGAGAAAGCAATTGGCAGGTAGGAAATGTAATGTTGGATTTTTTCTATTTCCTTCTCTGTCTACGTTTTTATTTCACTGTCAATTACACTTCTGGCATTGTGGCCAGGAAAGCAGCTTCAGTCTGGATTGGTATTGTCTCTTGTTGTGTTTTTCTTACAGTTAGGAAAGCACTTGTGTTTAAAGTTTTCCCTTATTTAGAATATCTGGTTTAAATTACTTAACTGTATATCATAATCTCAAGTGATGTCATGGCTCAGTCCTTCTGCACGGAGGCCATCTCAGCTGTATTTGGGTTTATTAGTGTTTGTCACGCTGACTGGTGCCCGGCTCCTGCCTTGTCACAAGTATCTTGTGCTTCTCCGCACCAAGGTCCCGAGCTCCCTGGCATCCAGGCAGAGGACGCATCCCTGACACAGCGTGCCAGGAATGCACACAGCCAGCTCGGGCTTGACACCCTGCCTGAGTTGTTACAACTTCTTGTTGTACCCCCAGAGCACAGGGGTAACGCTGCAGGCCGTGGCTTCATCTGGGGTCTCTGCCATTTTCCCCAGTGCTCTTGCTTTTGGAAATGCCATACTGAGACAACCAAAGTGCCTCACTTTAGATGAAAGAAAGGACTTCAGTCTTACGCTGAAAAAAGTTGTTGCATAATTTCTGGACCCACACTGTCCCTAGAAGCATAGGAACATTTGCACCGAGCTGCACCTAGGCTAATGAGCCCAGCTGGAGCTGATTTGTTTCTGCATCTCTGGTACAGATAATCTGACTGTGGATAATTGAGTGTTGACTCTATAAATAACCCACTTTGAAATCCTTGTTTTTAAAATTGTTTTCTTCTTCTTCCTGTTACCTTCCAAGCTTACTCCCCCTGTAGTAATTTCTTGGCTGACCAAAGGCAACTCTCACCTCTTGACAAACAGGTGTACTATTTGTTCATCCCTCCTAAGTGACATGTTACACCAGGCAGGGATGAAGCCAGGTTCTAGCATGATAAAAAGCCAGCTAAGCCCTGGCAGGAGATAATAATCCTAATATGTTTTACCTATGTTCTAATTGAGTCAGGTGGTTTAAATCAAAAACAACTGATACATGTCAAACATTTGATACTTTGGAAGGATGTTTGTTGCATGCTCGTTCACAGAGACCTCCTGTTGCGTATCTCACAGTTAAATGTCTCCAGGTAAAACTGATTCCTTCATGCAGACTTGCTTGCAATTTGGACTTACAATGATCTTACTGTCCATGTTAAAACTCAGAAGAAATGTTCTCAGTTGAGCTATGCCTTGTTTTAATGAGAAGTGATTTTTTTTTTCTCCCAATGAGCTTATGTAAGTAATTATAGAAAGTAATTAGAGTGCCTTATAAGAAAAATATCCCATGTCTTCAGCTGGTGAGTGTCTACACATTTATTTTGTCCTAAATATTTTTCTAAAGTATAGTCTGTGTGCTTCTGAGAAGATGCATAGAAAGTTGGAACCACCTGCACTGGATGATAGGTTGTTTAAGGCATTGGACGTGGTAGGAGGGAAAGCTGAATTGCACAGCTGTGCTACGTTGTGGAGTTCGTGCACCTTGCTAGGTAGTTGTAATGGAAATCATCTGTCTCTTTCCCCTGTGCCATTCCTGGCACATTAATACATGACAGAGGCAACAGGAGTGGGTGAATGAACTTGGAATGCCTTAAATACAGAGCCACACTCTAATCACCATGTGGCCTTGGAAAATACCTTTCTTCACACAGCGTTTGGAACACTGACTATGCTTCAACAAGTTTTGAAGTCTCGATTTGTTACCCATCTGAAAGAAATTTTTATATAGGTAGAACAGACATTTAAAATTGTAGACATGAAACACTCTCTCCCATTCAAGACAATGATGGGAAAGCTCTTGGTATTATGAACAGGTAAATAGTTTATCCAAAACAAGTAATTTGTAATACGTGAATTTCATTGCAGTGGAGAATGCAATGCATTCTTGCATTATTCACCAATAAGAGGTGCATTCAGAGGTAGAATATGAAGTAGGTGTTAGGTCTGAGTTTCTTTAGTTTGCCCAGTTAAAGTCATAAACGATGCAAGTTAAAGTAGAAACCATCTTTTTAGATTTTAAGTTGCATGTAAATACAGAACTAAAGAGATTTTTAAGGGAGAGGAACAGATAAAAAGTGCCCTAAAAACCCAGTTTTGTGTTTGGGTGTGTCAGCATTGTCTGCTCAGTTTTGTTCTGTAGAAAGTTGAGAGTTTGGTTTCTTGTTTGTAGGAGCTATTGTATATAGTGAGGGAAATGTGAATAAGTGATCTCTTCAGGAATTATTTTCCACATTCACTTTGGAGGCTGTGGGTTAGAGAGTTATCACTTGTGGGTATTCCCGAAAGATGAGTGGAATGAGGAAATATTCTGCACTGACAGTTATGCTGCTTTTGTAGCAAGGTTTGATAAAGTGGACTGAAACTTAAATATAAACTCATTCAATTTTCAAAACAAAACAGTGTCCTTATTTGGGCAGATCTGTTTGGTTACCTGGATTTTCAGAAGATGTCAGAATATTCCAAGGCAATTAATTTGAAGCCTAGGAATATCCATGAGGAGTGGCAAACACAGAAAAGCAAGTAAAAAGTTTAATATATAAATTTTAATTTGAATTTTCTAAAAGATAATAGTTATTATAATAATGATAGTAGTAGGAGGAGTAATAATAATAATAGCAATAAAGCTTATATGATTATACCAATTTTGTCTAAGAACTTTTAACTCTTTGCGAATTTGGCTTCAAAAATACAAGGTTTCAGCAATCAGCAACTGTGAAGAGACACCTTAATTAATGTGCCCCCCGAGAACAGTATTTCATGTGACAGTAGCACGCTTGTACTGACAGTTGTCACACGTGTACCTACAGACCAGGCAGGGCTTATCCTGTCTCTTTTGCAGGGGGGCAGAGGGCTGTGGATACGGGATGAAATGGTGCCAGGAGGCAGAGGAGCTCAGAGCAGCAGAGACAGAGCAAATTTAGGGATCAAACCCACAGATTTTTAGGAAAACGTTTTTC
This sequence comes from Antrostomus carolinensis, assembly GCF_000700745.2. NCBI lineage: Eukaryota > Metazoa > Chordata > Aves > Caprimulgiformes > Caprimulgidae > Antrostomus > Antrostomus carolinensis. Next base: position 53,157 of record NW_010329355.1, on the reverse strand, counting down.
ATTATTTCTTTGCTTATAAAACAGCATGTTAAGAAATACATTATTTCACCAGATGCTGGTTTTGGATCCCAAATAACAGCTAGAGCTGGAAAAGCCAGAAGGTTTAAACAATAGATTATATACAAGTCCTGCAAAGCTGTTATTCTTTGCTAATTTCTGTAAAGTTACCATTTTTTTAAAAAGTTTATTCTAAGGAATGATAAAATAAGCTGGCAATGTGTCATCTTGATATTGAATAAAATCTGACATGATATTATAGACAAAAACAGATCAAGAACGTAAGTCTTCTAAAAACGATAGCTTGTTTTCTCGGTGTTGTAGTACAGCATTGTTTTTTGCCAAACCACCTCAATAGTTCGTCTCACTGTTCTGTGGCTGCTCTTATCTGTGAAAATAAATGTTGTTATATCTGTCTGGATTAAGTAAAGCATTAAAAAGGTACCAGTTTCCTGTAGTAGTTTTATGATAGATGAGGGGAAACATCTGATGATTTCCTAAAACAATAATGTATATAAATTACTTTTTTGTTATTGATTTTTAGATATCATTAAAGATGGAGATAGAGGTACAGTGAAATATTTTAACTGATAAATATAAGTAAATAAATAAAAAATATAATCAGATGACCTTGAATGTGAAAGATCTGCCCCAGGCCTGAGGAAGCGGGTCTGTTATACAATGTTACATGGCAATGCTAAATTTTCCTCTATTTGCAACACTGTGTCTGGAGTAAAATTATTTACGTTGGGTGTTTGGAGGAGTGAATAGGTGAGTTGCTTTTAAATTTATATATTTAGCAAATTAGAGTTCTGTTCCTGTTGTTATATTTCAGTGTTAAATGTAAAGATACTTTTTGCTTACATCCAACAAGTAGGCAAATAAAAGATTTCTCTTTACATATAAAATCACCCACAAAATTCTAATTTGTCGACAGTCCTTACGTTTGCTTGATGGAAGGTACCATTGCTTGTTTGCTGTAAATGTTTTAGCATTTCACCCACTGTACCTGCCTTTGGTTTAGGGCTGATGATATATTACCTTGCTCTGAGAACAAAAATGATGGAAATAGCCATTACCACTGGTCAGTGGGTAATAAGATACCAGTGCGGAGGAACTGGTACAAGAGGATGGTGAGGGCTGTCCTTGTGGTGTAAGCAGTGACCAGGAGGTGTGAGGTGGTATTTACCTCAAACACTCCCAGACACGTCAGGATGTCACACGAATTTCACGTTGGGCTACCAGAGCGTCTCTTCCCAGCACAACAGGAAATTTCCGTGCATAAGCTCTCCGTGCTTTTCTTTGGTAGAATGTCACTTTAAAAAAGCGTGTACCTGGGATTCTGTTATTTCATTTTTGCTCAGAGATATTTGGTCTTGCTGAGCTGAGAAACGTGTATGACTTATAGTAGAAAATTGTCATTTTTTTTCTGCAGCAGTAGTGTGTCAGGTGGCAAATGCTGATTACACATGTGGAATTGTGTCATTATAAGAAGTGATGAATTCCTGCTTAAATCTCCAGCTCTTTTTTGAATCAAGTTAATACTCTAAATTATTAATATCCCATTTTATAGTTGAAGAAACAGGTCGTGACACCAGAGTTAAATCTAGGTCTTCCAGCTCAGTGATGTGAAGAGTGACATTGTCACCAGGGCAAGGTATTCACTCCAGCGTTCTCCTGTGTCTCTGATATGTCAGTGATACCTTGGAGCTTCATCTTGAGATCTCAAAATCCTTGCAAAAGAAGCAGACAAGTACCCAGCAGCTTATACTAAATTTTAAATTTAGTATAATAGTAATGTTAATATGTTAATTGCACTGTTTTAAGCATTTTTGTTACTGTGAGTTCCATTTGACTTTTTTTTTTCTCTTTTTTTTTTAATGCTTTCTACCAAAGAGGAATGGAAGTGTTCTAGGGAAATGCTGTATGTGTGGCTTTTTTATGGAATTTGGCCATTTTTAAGAGATTTGTCCACTTAAGAGTAACTTAGTGATATTTTAGAGATTATTCCTCCTGTCTCTTATAACTACCCAAATGCCAAGTTATCCCATAAATAAAAGATTTTTCAGGAAAACAGCAGATTCATTCTACTGTGTTAAACACAAACACTCTCCTCCTTTCCTGAATCAAGAAAGAAAAAAATGCAGTGTTCTCCTCTAAATATACGCTCGTGGTTTTTTGCTGCTTTGAATTTTGCACTTTGGTTCATTTCTGCAGTTACTTGAGTTGTATCAACAATCATAAAAAAAAAAAAAAGGAAAAAAAAAAACCCCGCTGCTGCCGTTTTCAGTGCTTGTTGTTCTTGGCACAGGATCAGTTCTGGTGTCCAACTGGTAGGACCTGAAACTTGGTGCTTAACAAGTGCCTGTAGTCAAAACAGTTGGTGTGTGCAAGCGCTGATCTGGTATTTGCTGCAGCGGGTCATCTGCCTGATTTTTCACCGTGTGCAGAATACCTAATCACGTTGCTGTGTTTCTCTGACGGCATCTGTGGCAATGTGAATCGTTTCACGTTCCAAAAGTACATGTTTACAGTCGTCGTAGAATCAGATTAAGTTGGCAGCCTGCTCCTCTCTGTAAGTGGCTCAGTTTACATTTCTTCTTCTAGCAGGATGTTTTGCATAATTTTGCTGATCCTACTCACTTGTAGACTTTGTGAAATGGAGAATTATTTTAGTGGGTTTATGTCAGAAAGCAAAGCTTGTATTTATTGTAAACAAACACCATCAGAAGGGTGGTTGTTTTAGCACTTGATAATTTCCCAATTATGTCATTTGACCTGGAATGAAGCTTGCGATTGTCGAGCTGTGTTTTATGCAGCGGATCAGGCTGGGGGTTTGAGCTGGCAGTTTATTTCCTTTGTCAGTTTACAAGAAGTATCAAAATGAAACCGACTGTGCTGTTTCCTTTCCAGTGCGCAGCGCAAGAAGGGTGGAACGGTTTGTGGATATTATTTCCAAACTTTTTCAGCTGGACTTGGAATAGCGTTTTGTCAAAAAAGCTGGTAAAGTTATTCTTCAATCTTGCAACAGTATGCTGTAGTTTGCTAGCATGAAACCCAAGTTTATTTTTGCTTAACCTCACGTACTGGGTTTTGTTAAGTTTTTTTCAGACTGTGGCTGCAAAATGAAAGTGCTTACAAGGTGTTTATGAACTCTTGTTATGAACCAGCTGCCAGTTACTGCAGGATGACACATTTCTGCAACCAGTCTAGTTGTTCAGTTTTCTGGTTGCTGGCTGTTGCTTTTTGGGCATGTGTGGGTTTTTTTCTGTTTTAGCTTTATTAGAATTAACGCCAAGTACATTTGCAAACTTTGAACTGGGATCAGTACAGCAAGGTGGCAAGTTTCACTTACTATTTACTGAAATTGTCAGTATACATTGCTCAACTTGGAACAGTGAAGGGCTGTGCAACAAAACGCCTCGGGTTATACTGTAAATAGAAAAACTGTAATTTGTGCATAGGTGGTGTATGGAGTTGCCATAAGTAACATCTTCATCAACAAGACTGATACGTTACTGGAACAGAATCACGTTGTGGATGAGATACTAAATTTCATTACTTAAATATTGTAAATGGGGGCTGACAAACAGTAGTCACATTGTGTTAGAGGCGATCGGATAAATTACTTTATGCTATTTTAAGTAAAAGGGCTTTGAATTCAAGGGTTGTGATGATTACAAGCTTAAAAGGGGGTTTATTATTCTGTAATGTTTACTAACAGCAAATAACTTTCTTACCTTTCTGGGTTTTAGCAATCAGGTTTTGTTTGTTTTTACCAAGTGTAATGCCAAGCTATAATCCGTAATACTGGGTCTCTGAGTTATTCATGGGTCAGCCTAAAATTGATTTTTGCTCTAGGCCTCTTGTACGCAGGAAGTCTGATAGTGTTAAATGAGAATAATATTTCAAAATGACTGGTGCTGACAAAGTTCTAGTGTCTCTCTTCTTACAACTTCAGAGGGATTTTTTGTTGTTGTTTCAACTACCTGCGAAAAATACTGAAAGACCAAAGACATATCTTCCTCTACGCTCAAGCTGTATCTGTATCATGACTTTTTTTCTTTGCAATCTTCTGTGTCTCACCGATGGAGAAGATACTGTGTGCAAAACCTGCTTGCTTGATTTGATCAATTTTGAGTAGCACATGTTGGGCAAGAATGGATGTAGGTGGGATATACTAAGAAATGTTTTTTGTTTGTAGTCCAAATGAGAGATATCTGCAGTTTCAGGATCATATAAAGATCTTTTGGGGTACAAAACTACTGTGTTCCACCTGGAAACATAAGGTTGGTGTATTTTACTGGCGACTTATTTACTGTTGTGTCATTGTCTATAAGGTTTGCTGTGAGCCAAGTGAGTGCTTGATCTTTGTGAGAGTCAAGGCAAAAATTCGAGAAGAGACTTTCTACTCAGAATGTGGTTTTGCCTCTTTTTCCCACATGCTGTGCTTGTGGCCGTGGAGCTCATGTTGCCTCTCTATTGCTTTGCTTTTTTGATTATGATTAGAAGGAGATGTGGCGTTTCCTGCAAAACAGCTGCTAGTATTCCCTGGTGACCAGTCAGAGAGGATCCAGTGGAATTACAGATTCAAAGGCAGACCGAGAGGACTTTGGCAGCTGCAGCAGAGGTTTTGGGGAAAGGTAGGGGGTTGCATTGTGTAGGAGGCAGGAAGGAGGATTAGAAATGGAGTACAAGGGCATGGGAGAGAAGCTCTGGAGATTCAGGGACTGTTAAGTCTCCAACAGCATAAGGACTTCACATCTACAAACAATTCAGGTTTGGCTGAGAAAGTTGGACTATATCCATGTTTCCATAGGACATGGAGAATCTCCTGGAATAGTTTAAGATCGTTCGCAGTGCTACTGATGCAGAGTTTGCAGTGCGCATTAGGGCGATATGTAGCGTTGAGCTTTTGGACTCTTGCCACTAAACAGATATTGATCTTAAATTGATTCTTTAGCAAGTACAGTTAATTCAGTGAGAGAGTGTTAAACTTTCCTCCGAGATTTATGTCATTAATACATTAACTGTTTGACAGCAGGAGTCACATGTTGCTTGTCATTTGCTGCAGTGACTGTGCTGAGACAGCTGAGAGGTTGCAGAAGGATTAGTGCGGTAAAGAGGATTGTAACTTTGATTGTGTTCTCGCTGCTCTTGGATTTGACAGCAACTGGTATTTAGAAACAAAACAGAATATGTGTTGTTATTTATGTGGAGTGTAAACATCCATCTGGAATTATTCAAATGAATTGGAAAAGTTGTGTTTCGTACTTTAAACTTAGGCACACGTTCGTAGCATTGCAGGCTTATGCAGAAACTGAAATGCATGTAGAATTTAGGTTAGTATTTTATGAGTGATAACTGGTTTTCTAGTTGCCTTGCAGGATTATTTCATTATTTTTTTTAAGAGCAAAAATTTTCATTCTACTTCAGGCTCATTTATGTCCAGTGACTATGCCACTTCTGTACGTAAACAGGGACAGCCATGTTGACAGTTGTGTGTGCACAAGTTCACCTGCCCTGCTAGATCTAATCTGTCTACATGTGAACTGCAAATGAGCGTAGAAATTTTTACACAGATGGCTGGTTATCTCCCAAACGTGTTAGTATGTGAATATCTTGTTTTATAATAACTATTTCATATGCAAATGTCTTTATTCACATATTAATTTATTACATAGGCTGTATAATAACAGCTTTCTATATTGTGTGTAATTCCTTGTATGTATGTAAAATATGAATAGACAAATTAGTATAAATTTTTAAAAAACATGTGACCAGGAAGCTCAGTTTTGTAGAGGAGCACCACCACCTTGGTATAAGCAGTTGATTTTGACAGCTGACAGCCTTCTTGCTTTGTCATATATTCCCATTATTTCCCTTTGAAACTTATTACCAGTGTCTAAGGCTGATTCACTACAACATACGTAGTAAGGAAGGAGGAAGCAAGAGGCAACCTAATATTTCTTGAGAGGGAATATGTCAGTATTTAGTTATGATTTATGCCCCCACCATTGAGATTTGTCTGTGAGGTTTTACACCTTCTGCAAGTCCAGCCTCCTGCAGCTATGCTTGCCCAGCTCAAGTAGTGGTTTTCTGCTCCCCTGGGGGAAGTTACTCTCCCAGCTCTCCCGTGTGCCCTACCTGCGAGGCCTTGCTGCCACCTTCTCCCGTTGACACTCAAGTGATATTTGCTTACGTGAGTAAACGTGCAGATTTTACCCATCTGACAGTGTGTGAGAACACTCACAGTTACGTGGCACTGGCTATTTACATTCTTCCTCCTGTATGACTTTACAGTGGTCTTAATTTCCATTTTGCTTCTAGGAAATTTCAGGAGAAGCTGAATGATGCTGATAGTTCTCAAATATGTATCAGAGTCTGTCTAAAACATGGAAGACTTTCTGTAGCCATGTTTTGGGACAAGAGGGGAGCTTGAGGAGGTAAAAGGAAATGCCAAATACAGTAATTGGTTCTGATGACAAGAATGATCACCAATCTGACACACTCAGATAAAAGAAGTGATTTTGTAATCTTTTCCTTCCCTATCTTTTAAGTAAACATTTATTTAAAATAGTTATATGCACTTTATTATACTGTCATATCACAACAATGCCTCTTCCACCATTTTCTATGTTATAGTAAAAAATCCAAAGTTAATTTAATGGTGTGCTCTTGGAAATTAATAAATTGAGAAAGTTGTCTAGGGAAAAGCACCAAATGTTTAGCTTGACTAAAAATCCAGTGTAGAGAAACTGTTAAAAAATAACTTGATATAGCATGTGATCCTTAGATGACTTGAAATGTAATTTTAGATGGTCAGTATCTTGAATGTCCGTCTTTCTGGAAGATTAATTTTAATAACAGAGTAGCATATTTCACTTCCAAATATATTCACAGGGGTGATGTTTAAGACACAGTTTATTAGAAGGTAGTTGGTCTTGAGAAAGCCAGTAGCTGTGGTGAAGATTGGAGTATTTAATCCTGAATTGACATAATTTGTGTATGAAAATTTAGTTTTTTCCCAAGTTTCCCTTTATATACAGCTTGGTTTTGTTGATTACATAGTAGTTCCTTTTCATCAGTCCTCAAGTAATTAATGGGAAAGTTGCAAATTTTTATTAAGCTAATTTAAATTGAGCAGTTGCTGAGAATCTTGACTTGGTGAATCTTGAAACAATAACTGTTATTTAACAAAATAAATACTCTGTGAATGGAACTCTGCATTTCAGAGGCAGATGCGTAGTTTACATGGTTGTTGCCACAAATGTGAGGTGAAATGAATGTAAATTAACCGTGTCCTGCAAAGGACTTTTAAAGGCAGAGGCTGCACACTGAGGTGTGTGACAGGGTGAAAACCAGCAAATGACAGTTGGCATTTGGGGTGTGAGGGGAGCTACTTTTTGTATTTGAGAAGAATTAAGACTTTTTTATTCTTGGTTGCGGGAGAACCTGGTAGGAATTTCAGCATTTGTAATGAAAGCATTGCAAATATGAAGATATGGAAGTGCTTGATCTTTAAGAGAAATGCCTTTATTTAGTCATTGGAGATATAATAGAAACAGTTTTGAATATATATTTTTTTAAGCATTTATCTTTGTTCTTGAGGTACTCGCCTATTGCAAATTAATCATGGATGAATCCTTCTGCTACTGGCAAGTTTTTACTTGTGAGGATGCCAGACAAATTGTCATGTTTTGATTCTCTGTGGGAAAATTTTTCTTAGCTATCCTTGAAATATCAAACTAGCAAGCACAAGGTTGATGATGTAAATACAAAACCTTCCCTTGCAGCAGCAGCAGGTTGTTGTTGCTTCTTTAACCTGCTCTTGGCTGATGGGGCAATACTGTGCAAGCTCAAAGAATAGCACCCACTTGGATTCTCCAAGTTACGTGCTGAAGGCTTTAGATGAGGAAAAATTGCCACATGTGGAAGGAGAAACTCCAGCTTTTCCAAAGTTCTTGGTCTGTAATTACATTATCATAGAATGGTTTGGGTTGGAAGGGACCTTAAAGGTCATCCAGTTCCAACCCCCCTGCCATTAACAGGGACACCTTCCACTAGACCAGGTTGCTCAAAGCCTCATCCAACCTGGCCTTGAACACTTCCAGGGAGGGGGCATCCACAGCTTCTCTGGGCAACCTGTTCCAGTGTCTCACCACCCTCACAGCAAAGAATTTCTTCCTAATATCTAATCTAAACCTACCCTCTTCCAGCTTAAAGCCATTTCTCCTTGTTCTATCACTACCTGCTCTTGAAAAAAAAGTCCCTCCCCAGCCCTCCTGTGGTCCTGGTTGGGCTTACTGCATTTGGTTCCTGTGCCAGTAGCGGGGGTACCTGGCTGATCACTGCTGTGGAGGCCCCTGGTGCCGGGGCACCATCGAGCCGGACCGGTCAGCTGCTGCTGAGGGGCCCTGCTGACTGGGAAGTTCCTCTTCCCTCAGCCCACCCGTGCCGCCCGCTGCCTCTGCCCGGGGAGCACCGGGGCTGACTCACTGCGGGGTGAAGGGCTTGGGGAGAGGGTGTTCCCACGAACAGGGGACAGCACTGTTAAGGGTTTATAGCACCTCTCAGCAAATGAACAACTCCTGTCTCTTGTAATATTTTGTAGTTGTGCTGAAGTTCGCAGCATCAAGCCTGTTTGCAGCGCACTGTGATCCAGCTGACTGGCCAAAGCACTAGCACTTTTTCCCTGAAGTACATCATTTGTAAAGAATGGCCAGATACCTTCTTCAAACAGTCTTTTTATTTAATAATATCAGGGATAGGATTTTTAGATTTTAAAAAATAATAATAATAACCAAACCCAAACAATTTTACTGAAGTCTTGTCTGTCCTGAAGCCTGTTTCCCCCGTTGTGGGGTCAGCAGGGCCTTGCTTTTAGCAGTACTTCAGAGGTCTGAGTGTGCTTACACAAGGGCCTGACCTCTGGATGCAGTGTTTGTAACTGATATATAAACTTCCTGCTTTTTTTGCACTTGCCAGTTGCTCTGTGTGGAAAAAAATAAGCTTTTACCTTGATTGGTGCTTGGAGATAACCTGTCTGTCTGGAAGGGCTGGGAGCAGTAGACCTTTTCCTGCTTTTCAGTCTTCTGGTGGTTTTCCTTATAGCTTTCTATTAAACAAGATAGTCATAAAATAAAGTGCCCAATAACTGGATCACCTAAATTCTTCATAAACCATTATAGAAGCAATCTCATGTCTGTCACAGAGTATTTCACCGAATCATCTGAGCTGTTGTTACATGCTCTCCTCTTTCCTCTTTACGTTAAAGAGCTGGGACACCTAGTGTACCTCACACAGATGCTGGTGGTTACTTACTGCTTAAAAAGTGGTTTGAGATTTCTTGGTGAAATTTTCTGGTAGGTTATTAGCATTTATTTTACTACGTTTTACATTTTTCAGAGCCCTTCACAGAGTTGATTTTGTTTAATTATCATTTGGCTTGATTGCATTCACAACAGGAATGAGCTGGTGATATTCAGAGTGATGAAATCAGTGTAACTAGCATAGAGAGAAACAATTTCCTCTTCCCTGACTTCTTTTTATTTTTTTAGCCTGTGAAATGCTGTAAAGTTTATTATTTTTCCGTTACAGAACGAAGACACGGTTCAATGTGTAAACCTTCCCCTTCTCCAGCTTCTCCAGCCTGCAATTCCAGGACATCCCTAGTACAGATGAAACCGAAATCCTGTATCAGTGGCCATAACCCTGTCAGCAGCAACTCAAAGCCATTCAAAACGCCCAAAGACAATCTACTTACCTCCAGTAGCAAACAGCACACAGTCTTTCCTTCAAAAGTATCACGGGATAAACCATGGTAAGTACCAAAATAATAGTTCCTGAAGATGTTGGTGTTCAAGTATCTCTATGTATATTTCACAATAATTAAAAAAAAAAAAAAATTCCTTATTCTCGTCTTATCTAAGTTTACAGTTTAAAAGCCTCTATTTCAAGGAGAAAACTGGGATGTTTTTAAATTTATATCTATATATATATAGGAAGAGGAAAAAGGACTGGCTTACTTTTCGGATGTTCAATCAAATGTCTGCTTTTCTGAGATTTGTATAGCAAGTGAGATATTGACCCAGTTTGCTATCTTCAAGGTTCTTCTTCCTTTACAGAATCAGCCCTTAAAACTGCTGCTTTTAAACAGTAGGATATTTTTTGCAGAGTTCTTAATATTGGCTTAACTGATGTTCATGAAAACTTACTGGTTATAGTCATTTATCTTCAACAGCAGCTGCTGTTGGAGTGTGTTCTGTATTTTGGTAATGTTTCATGACTTAAAAGAAGACAGAAGAAAATCCTGGCTATGAAAATCACTTGTTGGGGGACATCTTACATAATATACTGTGATATATTTACATATATAGGCTTTGCCACTGCCAGGCCCATCCTCCTGTGACTGTGATGATAGCATCAGGGTTGCAAAAATGTAAATGAGAGCAGAACTGAGTCACTATTTTATCCCATAAGAAACTGTTTTGTCTTTAGTTATCTACAGAAAAGATGCTTTGTGATTAGGTCACTAGGTTGGTGACTTGAGGTCTGGGTTCAGTTCCTGGTTCTGCACAGGCTACTGTTACGCTGTAGCCTCCTCGGCCTCATTTCTGTGTCTGTAAACTTGAGATAGTAAGACTTCCTTTTTCTTAAGTTTTATCTACTCACTGTGTAAAGATCCTTCCTTTTAGATGTAATATCTAGCATAAGAAGATCATGATTTTAGGTAGGATTTCTGGACACAATTGCCTTAAAGCAGTAAATAATGTAATGCAAGCCATTCACTCATGAGACAAAGCATAAACTCAAATTATGTTAGAGTAATGGCTCATGTTTTCTGCCTGGAACACACACTAGTTGGTGTGATTTCAAAGAGGGAGCTTCTGCCAAGCTGTAGAATTTACCTTGCACTGGAACAAACCTGATCAAAATCTAATCTTCCTATAAATCTGAACCCACCGTCTCTATAAGCATGATAAGCATTCTGGACAATTATGGTATATAATTCTGAAAATAGATTACACGCACACGTACATACACAGATAAGATAGAAGCTATTCTAGTTAAGGTGTAAGCACCTCATTTACTGTTTTTCAAACAATATTCTTGACTGAATAGTGACCTTTTCTTCTGAATGTTAGAGAGGAATTTTATACAAGAGGGTTTTTTTTTTTAAGTAAGTAAAAGAAAATCAGAAAGGACTTCAGAATATTAACACTATTGACTCTAAACCTGTTTCTCATCCTAGTGGTACAGACAGCAACTTACATATCTACATTTCAGCATACTCACTGAATCTATAAACACTCTCTTCCGTTCTGGCAACAGATGGCATTCTGTCAGTCAGTAAAAGCTGGAAGGGAACAAAATAACTGAGCATTTCCACCAATCCCTTTTCCCTTTATTTGGAACATCCCAAACATTTACTGATGATTAACAAAGTAGATTTAGCCATTTAAAACTGTTGTACTGCTCTGTTAATACTTTGGCAACGAATATGTCAGTAGTTGTACTTGTGAATTACCCATTCTTGCAGCTCTGCTGGGAGATAATACTGTGGTTTTGTTTACTGGAGGGGAAAAATGGGGGATATAGTAGTTACAGATATTGTAATCATCACACAACAAATCACAAACAGTCTGAAGTGGACATCAATGAACTTGTCTTTCAAAATGTAGTGTTAAGTGCCTTAGATTATATGACTTTTTAAAGAATAAAATCAGTCTGATAATTATCATAGGTTATAGAGAGCTGATGGCTGTTATGGAAGAAAATGTTTGTTCCTATTCCAGTAGTGGATTATAATTTTTATTTAGAATTCTAGAAAATATTCAGCAGTTCTGATTTTTTAAAGGAGAAATTATTAATAAAAATCTATTCTTTTTTAAGGTAAGATTATATCTTCCATTCAGCTGTCTGTACAAGTCATAGAATTTCAGCCACTTGCAGAATGAAATACTCAATTGACACAAATATATTTGTCTCAAAAATGCAAATAGGATTTGTCATGTATCCAAGCGTATTGTGGTTTATCATCCTCAAAAACTTCCAGTTATTCAGTGCTTTTGTCTGTTCTGTTGTAGTCTCATACCACAAATATTTACTTGACATAGGTTCTTTCAGACAGTTACCAAATTAGCTTAATTCAGGAATTGTATCACTTGCAGTGATTATTTTCCAGACCTGGAATAATGTTTGCTGTGCTTGCCTGATTCTTTCATACAACATCACTTAAATTTTAGCTGTTACAATTAGTAGAGTATTTCAGCAGTGGCCTCTGCCACAGCATGGCCCAGCAGATCTGTTGTCATGCCTGCCTGCATGTAGACCCAACTCTTCCCTTGTTTAATTCATTATAGTTTTGGTTGAGTCATCACCTTAAACGTTGACTGAGTAACTCTTTCTCTTCTTTGCGTCCTGTGTCGTTCTAAGATGTGCTACAGAGGTTCAGGTTGCTCCTTGGCTAACGCTTTAAGAAGCGTGATCAGAATGGTCAGATGAAAGAGTTCTGAAACTGTTTTGTTTTGTAGCCGCTGTTTTAATACTTCCCTTCTTGTAGCTGGAATACAAAGGATTATTGTGAATACATCATCCCAAAATATCTGTCAGTTCTGATTTTTTTCCCCTCTGTATCTCTCTTAACGTTGTTGCTATTAATACAGCAGCGCTTAGAGACTGGAGCAGTGCTGGAGCACCGCTGCGCTCTGCACAGGATAAATGTAAACCATTGTTTTCTGAAGCTAGCGCCTGAGGTGGCAAGAAATATAGCAAAAGGGTAGAAAATAGAGAGAAAAAGGCAAAAAAGAAGATGATTGGTAGTAATAACAATAATAATGAGCAAGCAATCATAATAAGAATAGCCCAGATACCCTTGATAAAAGGCATTCTTTTTATTCCTGTGGCCAGGAGCTCTCTCCCTCACTGCTGACCTACCCAAACAGAGCTGCTTCCCTTGTCGTGCCCCAGCGCAGCTTCTGAGCACTGCCCTGGAGGATTTTGGTGCTGTGAATCCACCCATCTCTGATCCTGAGGCAGTGTAAAACTGGGGTAAAGTGTTAAAGTAAGCTAGCCCTGAGATACCAGCTGAAGAAAGTCTCCTCGACCTCCCTCCGCAAGGATTAGCCATTGCCTGACAGAAGTTCAGAAAATGAAGAAAATGGGATGGAAATGATGTGGGTTTCATTAACATGTAGAAAACTGACACTCCTTCTGTGAACACAAATAGGATCATAAGGGTATACATGTGGGTAATCATTTAAAATTTATGTCACTTTTCAAAGGTTTTTTTTAATCATCTCTTAGTATTTATTTCTTTATGTTAGGAAATACCATTTTTCATACTGAGGTTGAGAAAGTGAAGCTAGTCAAGATTTAAGGATATTCCTAACACAGCATGGAATTGGAAACAAAATTCAGCAGTTAACTTGGACCTCTTATTCTACCACTAAATCACAAATACTTAGTTACATTGTAGAGATGATCCCAGCAATGTAGAATGGAGCAATGTTTTATGTTTTTAAATGTTTGTGAATTTCTTTTCTCACAAATTTGAAGAGAGTTGAATGGGTGGCTGAGATTTTAGAATGAATATAGTTATAAATGACAAAAAAAAACCACCAAGCAAAATTATGTAAGAGCAAGGAAAAATATTTTTTTAAAGTCTGAAGAAAGGAAAATAGAGGTAATAGGGAACTAGGTATGAGGAGTATTGTGGCATATTAAAATTATTTTTTCATGCTTGGGAATGATAGTGACAAGCAATGGCCTGGGACTAAAAAAAATTGCCATGAGATACTTGGGAGGTGAATTTACTCTTGTTTCAGGTGTCTGTCACGGGTTCTGCTGAAGGAGTAGTTAGAATAGAATAAGAACAGAATAATTTCAGTTGGAAGGGCCCTACAGTGATTGTCTAGTCCAAGTGCTTGACCAAGAATATGAGAAAACAGAAAGAAATCAGTTATCCAAAAAAGAGAATGAGCTTTTGAATCCTGGCATGATCGAGCACTTTGTGTAGCCCTCTGATATTTCTGTAGCCTTTTTCTGGTTCTCTTCTAATTCATCAGCATTGGTATTGAACCACTGGTCAGCAACACTGGAAGCCATATTCCAGTATCGGTGTAACCAGGGATGTGTGAAAACTAAAACTGCTCCTTAATCTTATCCCTGTTAATATAATAAGCACAGCAATACAATAAAAGCTCATAGTGCTTATCCCCTGTGACCACTTAATATTTTTGTCACTATTTTCTAGTATGTTGTTTCCCTGTATTTCACTGCAGACTGAATAGTTTATTTCATGTGTAACTTTACATTTGCTTTTATTAAAATATCTTTTAAATTAATGAACTTTACCAAACACTCCATGCTCCTTTTTATCACTGCCCTGGTCTCTTCGTTATTTGTTTTCCCTCGATACTGATTCCATCAGCAAATGTTATCACCAGTAATCTTCTGTTTCTGAAGACCAGTTAAGTTTTCAATCATGTTAGACTTGGTAATGATGGCTAAAAAGCTCCCTAGCAAGCACCCTTATTGAATCATAAATCTCTGAAAAACTAGTTTTGAATTTTATGTTGTTTAACATTTGCTTTTAAACTGTTTTTACATTAGGTTTTAAACTGTTTTTATTTGTGTTTTATAATGCTTTTCAAAAGTCAGAACATTTTCACAGTTATCTTTGTCAGCTTAACTGGTAACCTCATCAAAAAGTGAAATGCATTGCTTTGCCAAGATCTGATTTTCAGCAAAACCATGTGAACTAATTATTTATCAGTTTATTTTTATTAGCTTTTCCATTATTTCTTCCAAGACACTCTAGTTTGGATTTTCAGTGTGGATGCAACAGCAGCACTGAGCTAGCTTCTCTAAGTTGCCAAATATTCCAAGAGTCAATTAGAAATTAATATGCTGAGACCCAATATCTCTCCAGCTCCTTTGGAACTCATGGCAACATTATCCAGATTTGCTTATGTTTAAAAAACAAAACAAAACAAAACATAATTTTTCAGCTGGCACTTTACACTTACTGAGGGAATCGAAAAACATTTTTATGTGATTGGAGATAATCCAATTATTATGCTTCCTTCTTAGTATAGAAGAAATACTGAACATTTCTGACATTTTTGCATCGCCAATAACTATTTTACTGTCCTTTAAGTAGATACTGCTATTAAGTGAACTTGTCTTTACTAAAAACAGATTTTTCTCACCTATCTTTGGCAATCATCTGTATTCCTATTTTTCTCGTTTTTACTGATTGTCATGTGCCCTTGCTCTGTTTTTCTGTTTGTTGCATGTTGTTTTTCTAATTACCTCTTTCAGCAGTTGTCTTTAATAAATCTCAACAGGCTCTTCATTCAAAAATTCCTTTTAAAATATAGTAAAGAAGGATAAAGACCTTATTTTTTATTTTTCTAACAAACTTTTTAAAGAAGTCCTCAATTTTTACTCAAAAAACTCAGTTTGAGAACTCTTTTTAACCATCAAATACAAATATCAGCGGTTGTGATTTATTTCTGTTTTTAGTCCCCAGTAATTGACTGTGATCACTGGTCCTGTGCAGCTTCCAGTTTGCTGTTTGGTTATCAATTAATTTTTACAGGTTATGCTAAGATGAAACTAAAGTTCCTTAATGTTGAATGTAGTACTCATATTTAAAAAAAAAAAAAAATCTATAGCTTCTAAATTCTCAAATAATTTGTTGTAGACTACCAGGAGCCCTATAGAATGTGTGTCTTCAAGTACTGGAGTATTTTTCATTTTTGTTCTACAGTGCAATGAAATGCATGATAAAGGTTGACTTGTTGATCTATAACAAAACTAAGCAAAACTCTTCCCTCCCCTGGGCTTTTTTTGTTATCGCAGTGATCCATCTGCATGTGCCCTAGGATTTGAGATTCTGGGCACTGCAAAACAGAGAAAATTTTAAAATATTTATTAACTGTAATTTACAACTGGACCAGATAATACAGTTGACCCTTTCACTGTGTATCAGTACTTTGAATTAAGACAGATCGTAGACTGGGCGTGAAGATTTGTTCATATGTTTTTACATAGTTTTACACAGTAAAACTCCTTGATCAAGAGTAAAAAAAAAAATTCTCCTATTTTCAGAAAATGTAATTGCCATCTGTTTAAAAGCAAAAAAAAAATACTAATTCCTACCCTGAGATGTTACAATTTTTATCTGTCAAGTAACTTAATAAGCTCAGAGAAGTTTAAAAAGTAGAGGATCAAATCCTCTCTTTCATAGCTCCATGTTTGCATTGTCATTGACATACTTAATGTAATTCTGGTTTTGTAAGTAAGTCACATTGTTTTGCTGAGGTACTGGCCAGCGCTCTACATTGTGTGCAGTCAGGTCTGTATTCTGACTAGCTGACTGCTGTATTTATGGTACCACACGATGTGGAAGTTTCATATAATCTAATTCCAGCTGCAGAATATGTCTTGGTGTTTAATTCTTCTTTTTAGTTTTATATACATATTGTTTATATCAAGTTTCATACATTTTTCTATATTAAAATACTGTTGGAACACAGATTAACAACTCTCCAGAATTGGAGAGGCCGTTCCAGCCACACACGCTGCACTTTCTGCTTATCAGCTGTGGAGAAACAGGTTTTGTCGTAGCCCAAGGAGGTCAAGACTTGTTATTTTGGACCCTTCTTCCGACGTTTCCAAAGGGTGTCCCATGGAGAATGCCATCTCAAAGTCATCTTTTTCAGACTGTAGAAACTCCACACCTCTTAAGCATTCCTTCTCTAGGAAGAATGCAGCAAAGGTGCATTTTTCAGACACAAAAGACTGAAATTATGTGAGACTTGTGAATGGGGGGAAGCCCCAGACCATACAGTGATGTGCAGACAGGCAAATGTTGCCTGTGTTGGGACACTGACCACTGACTGTGGTCTCTGGCAAGAAACTCTGCTTACCTGAACTGCAACTCGGCAGTGTACTTCAGATTATATACTGATTTAGCACTGGTTGATTGTTTAACAAACATAGAATATCTGCACTACCACACAAAATAACTGCAGTGATGTGCAAGGAGGAGATTGTTTTTTGAGTACAGTTTGCTAAGCAGTAATTTCTCACTCTTTATAAATATGTTTCATTTTACCTTAGCCTGTACATAACGTTGAACCTTTAAGATAATAATAGATTTAAAAAATCCCTGAGTTTTAAGAAATTTTTCTATGTTGAACAACCTCCTTGATTGTCATTAATGCTGGGGTTTAAAATTATGAAGGTTAGCTTAGTTCTGTGCAATTCAGAAAGGAGAAGACAGGAATACTGTTAAGGAGAGTCTCATGCTTCTATGTGAGGAATTTGTTTTACCTTTTAAACATCACCATGGAATTTGTATTTAAGAAAAATTGTGTTTCTTTTGTTTGCTTACTGTGGAATGGTAGTGTTAAAACTGTCATTTTTCGCATGATCTGTGTGTGAATTTGCTTACAAGGCAGATTGTCAATTATTTGGCAAAAGCAACTCTTCAGGCAGCGTATAGGAAGAACTGAATAAGTGAGATGTTTTCATTTGTGAAACCTGGGCTTAAAGCTCTGAGAATTTAGGGGGTTTCATTAGTATTTTTTCTCTGGGTTTGTTTCAGTAAGGAGAGGTATGTAATTTATATATTTTATATTTATTGGTAACCACAAGACATCCAAATTTTGAGTTGTTGGGTAGGTAAAAAGCAGCTACCATTGTTGGATATTTCCTCATATAGGAGACAGAAATGTTAAAATAATGTTGTAATTTAAAATTGTCTTAATATTTTTTTGCTGCCAAATGGAGAAGGTAACATTTGTTACTGTCATAAATATGCTGTGGTGGTAGTTAAGTCAGGAGAAGTTAGTTATTGCAACTTTATTCTGAAAAGAGCCAACTAAGCTAATAATTGTACTGGGAATTTTTGTTTTAAAGTTCACAAGATTTTATTAAAAATACATTTTTAGTAATGCTCAATTAATCAAGGATTTTAAGACTTTTAAATAGACCACTGTTAAGATTTCTGTGCTTAAAATCTCTTTTCTCCTTGTTTACAGAACTTGTATGTTATTCAGATACTTCTCAGCAAATTAATTATTTTTGTGTTTCTTTAAAAATATTGTGAGCAAACTTCTTTTTGTTATCATGGTGAGTTTAGTACAGCATACCCATATCTGACATGTGCTTATGTTAAAGGTATGAGACCATAACTGTAAGGGCATATGTTTTACTTAGTATCAAAGACTTATTTTGTTTATGAATAGTAAGGGATTGGATTTTTAAAAAAATGAAAAGGTTAATTTTCATATTTTTGTACATTGCCAGGCTTTACAGATGCCTGGTTTTGTAAACATATGATTGAACAAAAACAGTCAATAATTGTACTAAGTATTTAGTTTTAGTCTGGTCTGAAGATATTTTGTCACTTGCATTGACATTCTTATATCTGTGGAAGGGGATTAAGGAACTGTAAAGCTTCGGTACAGAAAATAAAACTTGAAGATTTTTCTTTGATTTTGCAGTGTTCCTGTTCCAGTAGTCAGTCTAGAGAAAATTCCTAACCTAGTGAAGGCAGATGGTGCCAATGTTAAAATGAATTCTGCAACCACTACCACCATCACCTCTTCCTCAGCCTCTTCATCCACCGTACCTGCTCCAACTTTGGTTAAATCTGGTTTGACATCCAAGTCAGTGCCACCATCACCAGAAAAGATTCTGAATGGCAAAGGAATTATAGCTCCATCAATAGACAAGAAACACCAAAATGGCACTAAAAGCAGTAACAAGCCTTACAAAAGACTTTCAGGTAAGTGATGCTGTAGTTCATTTTTTGAGGTAGTCCGTCTTTCTTCATTAACATTTCTATGGCTCAGAAATAAAGTACTAATAAAATTCTGTAGCCTGGTTTTGGTTTGATTTTTTTACTGTAAGATGCCAGTTTGCATATATGAAAAAGAAAACTTTCACACTCTTAGCACGTGTGAAATATTTTCAAAGTACACATTCTGTTTAGGTTGAAATCAGTGTGTTTAATGTGTTTCTCAACTGGTCAACAGGCCAAATATAAATTTTTAAGGAAGTAAATTTATTAAAACAGAAAGGCAGAAGGCTTCCTCAAGCCATTATGTAATTTGAGTCTGTTTACAACAAAAGACAATGTGCCTTGATTCAGTGACTTCAGTATAGTTATGATCAGGTTGAACAGTTGAGGCTTAAGACATTGGATTATCTACCAAGTCATGTTTTCTTAAAAAAATGTTATTTCTTGGTTGTAAATACTAGTTATAATTCCCCTCCATCCATCTCCCTCTGTGATTCACATGAGTGAAGACATTTAGAATCATAGAATCACAGAATGGTGTGAGTTGGAAGGGACCTTAAAGATTATCTAGTTCCACGCCCCCTGCCATCAGCAGGGACACCTTCCACCAGACCAGGGTGCTCAAAGCTTCATCCAACCTGGCCTTGAACACTTCCAGGGAGGAGCATCCACAGCTTCTCTGGGCAACCTGTTCCAGTGTCTCACCCTCCTCACAGGAAAGAATTTCTTCCTAATGTCTAATCTAAACCTACCCTCTTCCAGTTTAAAGCCATTACCCCTCGTCTTCTCACTCCCTGTCTTTGTCAAAAGTCTCCCCCCAGCTTTCTTGTAGGCCCCCTTCAGGTACTGGAAGCACGTAGCATGGGGATCTTAGTCTTCCTCAGGAAGGCAGGATGGTGGGGTTGAGGGAGCGATACTAAACGTGGGAATGCCCTGGATGGCCTTAGGCAGGGCAGTATCGAGGATGTAGGTTCCTCTGCACATCTGCCACCGACGCGCAGAATGCCCCATCATGGGAGGACAGAGGCTTGGTTAGAAAGGTTGCCATCCATTGGGAGGAAGAATTGTTTTCCATGGAGTTCCCCAGAGGTGACCTGTGCCAGCTGTTGGGCAGCGAGCAGAGGATTTGCCCCTTAAAGCTTGAAAACATTTTTTTGTTCTGAATGAAAGGAAACAAAGTGTTTTGAGGGCTGTTTTTTTTGGTTTTGTTTTTTCTTTTAACAAGAGTAACTGACTCAAGTTTATGGCTTCAGAAGCTGTGCAGGGTCTGTTCATCAGCTGGCAGTACTTTGTGATTTGGGCAGGAACCTCTTGTGTGCAGTGAAAGGCTAATTTTGCTAATGGCAGCATGATCCGCATTGGATCGTCAGTTTGGCAGAAAGTTAGTTCACATGATTTCTAAATGTGCACTAGTTATGAACCAAGTATAAGTTGTAGCAGATAAATGCTTCCATTTCCAGTTAATGTGTGTGCCCTGGTTTTTGACTGAATATCGGGTTTATTTTTTTTATTTTCTCAAATTTGGCCCTTAGCCCATGGTACTGCTACCTTGGCTTGATTCCAGACCAGTGTGAGGTGTTTGCTAGGGCTGTGTGGGGTATGGACCAGCGCCATTGCCTTAAAGGATTCAGTACACTGATTGCTTTTTTGACTAGTTAAAGGTGGCATCTAGGAAAGCAGAACCATTGTTCATGATAGCGTTCCACACAACGAAAAAATAGTAAGATAAAGTAGCTGATTAGGCTTTTATACCTTACATTTCACTTGCTAAGATCCAATTTGTTATTCTAATAAAAACTCTCTATATTCTGCAATTAAATTAAAATGCTGGTTTCTGTTAAACCATTATTTCCTTTAATGGTTTAGATGCTTAATTTGACTAATCAATTCTGAATTCCTGCTTGGGCAATTGAATCTGATACTTTTGAGATACCTTTTTTTCCTCATGTCACTGTCTGCCAGCACAGGGCTGTAGGTGATACACGTACATTTTTTTGTACAAGTGCTTGCTGAAATGTGTTCATAAAGGAGAATAATTTCTGTAGGGCCTTCCTTCAACTTGCTTCTTTTTCTGTGAAGGTGACTCCATCGTTACTCTGTGTCTAAGCTGTCACTCACAGCATCTTCTAGGCTGGTTTCACTGGTGGAAATTTCCAAACCAGACTGGGACTGCGCAGGACTGTCGGAGCACTCCGATAGGCATTAGTTTACTTTTATTTGGTTAATAAATGCACAGAATTGATATATATTTTTTTTTTAAACCTCCTCAGTCATTATCAGATTTAGAATTCGTTCAGTCTTGCTTCTGCTGCCTCGTGTATTGATGCAGCAACACAATAATTTAGCCATGATGCAAATGGGAGAAGCCCTGAGAGCGCTGTAGATGAATGGCCTGTAGATCGTGTGTCACTATGATGGATTCCTCTCCATTATTATACAGAACTGTGCAAAGGCTGAGAAAAAGATCTCGGAAGGTCAATGAGATGATTATTTTAGATATCCCATACATTTCCTTCATTTCACATTAAAAGAATGAGATGGTGGCTAGGGGATTTAGGGTTCCCTCAGTCTGCTGCTGTGAACTGTTAATTAACAGCTGTTAATTTTTGAAGCTCTTGAATAGGTCTGGCCAGTTGACATTTGTTTTCTTTCCTTTTTAGTAACCTCCACTGTCTCTCACACAATTTCCCTGACTGTGGCTGAAGTTTGGGGTTTGTTTTTTTTTTTTTGCTGAGAGCTGGTGGTTGTTTGGGTGATGAATGAACCCGCCCTCTTTTCAGGAGCGCTGTCTTTGGTGAGAGAGAGGAAGCAGCTTGTGGAACCACAAAAGACAGTCTGTAGCTGCCCAGAATAAGTGGATCACTGTTCCCTAGTAGCAAACTGCAAAAAAATATTTTTTTCATAAATCTTCCTTAGTTCTTGTTCTCTCTGTGGGCTGAAGTTACAGAATGCAGATGCCCGTTTAACGCCAAGAATACCTGTTGTGTTGCAAAGAGGAATTTGAGACAAGTCAGTTTTGGCCCTTCCTCTTCAGTGAGGTTATAATGAAGGCTCTTTACTCAGCCCACCAAATGTGAACAAGTGGAGTGCATTCTAGAGAAACAACTTTCTCAAGCTGTGCCTGCACACAGCAGTCTGGGGGTTCTCACACTACACACTTCCTACTACAGATGCAGTCAGAAGCTGCATTGCGTTATTGATAAGAACGTGATAATCTTCATTTAATGTGTTGCCCAAACCAGGCATGTCTGTAGCTGGTAATTAGATGTTAATGATTTCTCTGGAACAGCCACGCACACTTCAGCCAGGAGAAGTGGTTTCCTGTTTGTTTAGTATTTTCTGTTCCTCAAGGAAAACATGTTATTTTGTTCTTCAGTAGATGGCGAAGGCTTCCACTTTTTCTGACTATAATTAATTCTGTTGATTTTACCTCTATATGGTTTCCTAAAAACTGTCTTTGCTATAATCAGTCCTGCACATCTTCCTTGATGAGGACACTCTTACTGACGAGTAGCAATCTGGATGCTCCCAAAGGGAGCACTTTGGATTTTTGAAGTATGTTTCCCTGTTGGTTCCAAACAGTCCTTGCCTGGTGACTTTCAGAACACATTCCACAGCCTTATGATTACCCTCAGGATTTTTCCTTTGAAGGCATAGTTATAAGTCCAGATAGTCTATTTAGTTTGGAGTTTAATTTGCGCTGAAGCTTTTTAGGCAGGTG
Organism: Antrostomus carolinensis; assembly: GCF_000700745.2. Lineage (NCBI taxonomy): Eukaryota > Metazoa > Chordata > Aves > Caprimulgiformes > Caprimulgidae > Antrostomus > Antrostomus carolinensis. Next base: position 30,619 of record NW_010329355.1, on the reverse strand, counting down.
ATTCAGGAAACTGTGATAGGAATATCATACACTCAAAAACCAGGAGTGATTAACTCCTATAGTTCATGAACATGCATTTTCATCCATTAAGTAGAAAAAAAACATTTGTCATTTTTAGTCATACCCTTTTCTGTTTCTGTTGTGCTGTAAAGGCCACAGAAACTACAACTACTTGTGACAGATTTCAGTACCCTTATAGATGCCACCAAAAAAAACCAGTGCCAACTGTTTTTTCCAAGCCCACTTTTTGGTATGTCTCTGCTAATAGGTTGATAGGTCGATGTCTCTGGTAATAGGCAAGCAGTTTAATGTTTGCTTTATCATTTTCAAGTCCTAATAGCAGAATACATTGTGATATCTGGGTGATAGCTGTCATCTAATGTAGGCTGCTTGGCCTCCTGGTTCTTCCAGCTGTTCTACTTGCTGTAATGATGTCATAACATTGTAACATAGCTGTGAATTGCCATCTTCATGTTAGCTGTGATTTGTTTGTCTGTAAAGGATTTTTAGATCCTCAGATTAAATGTTGTATTTGAGTACAGCATGTTTATTATATCTCTAACACCACTGTATCATTAAAATAGGCTTTGGCAAATAGTTTATATTCCACTGTCAAATGAAAGCAAACCAGTCTGCCAATTAAACCATATGAAGTTGAGGTGTATAAAGATAATGGTAGATGGTTTTGGTGGCATAAACTAAAAAGTGTATGTCTAGTTTTGTTACAGCTCTGTAGTGCAAACACTAAAATTATATTAACATAACCTAAAGGAGGTGATGCTATCTGTGGTATATAAATACTAAAATATTAATGAAAATGAAATATGCAAATACAACATGTTAAATATTAATGCACTTTTAATGTTAATCATGAGTAGAACTCATGTAAATGCCTTTTTTTTTATAATCTCTGCAAACTTCAAACTCCATGCCTCCCTTCACTTAGGGAAATATGAACTAACGTACACGTTGTTTTTACACAGATTTAGGGGACAGATTTAGATAAATTTTGTTTTTAAAATGCCACTAGTAATCTTGCATTTACTTTTGAGACACTACGGGTTGTTTTTCAGAGTTTCCGAGTATGTCAAAGAAATGTTGTTCAAAGCACTTGTGATATTCAGTCTGTATGTGTCTTGGCCACACTCAGAAGCTAGATTTGCAAATGCTGGATTTCATGGGCTCAGGGTCAGCCAGCTTTAGAGAGAGAATTGAACTCGCGGGTATTTGGCTTGGTCCTGTGTTTGGGCCACTCTGTGAGCACAGCTCTGAAAGCACACTTATTTCTGTGAAGTCTGTGACTGAAATCCTGCTCTAAATAGTTTGAAACATGCTAGGACAGAAAAAAATGCACAACTGTGAGTGATGCATGTCACGCTATTGTGGGGTGCTGGGGTTGGGAACAGTGGTTCAGGTTGAGCCTGGTTTCGTTAAGTACTACAAGGCAAAAATCAGAGCTACTCTGGTTAAAATTTTTTGTAATAATCTATTTTTCTCTCCTTTTTCTCCCCACCTTCCCCCATCAAACAGAAAGAGAATTTGACCCAAATAAACACTGTGGAGTACTGGATCCTGAAACAAAGAAACCTTGCACAAGATCACTCACCTGCAAGGTATTTTTCTTAGAAGATAAAATATCAGATGCTTTGTTATAGTTTAAATCCTACCACAGTAGTTTGAGAGGTCATACCTGCTCCTGTCTTACAGACAATGGGTATGGTATTCAGACGCTGTCTTCAGGTAATTCTTTTGAGTAATTCTGTTTCTTTGAATCAGAGCATCTGCATTATTCCACTGATAATTCTAAAAAGATTTTTTTTTTTTTCCCTTGTCATTTTGTTATGCAAAAAGCATTAACGTTTCACGTAGAAGCACAAGTGTTATTTTAAATGCTTCTGTTTTGGTTCATGTGTGCAACAATGTTGAAGTATAGTCAAATTTTAATAAAAAACTAACATGATTTTTGTATAATTAATTACTTGGAGGCTGCCCTTGTGGTAATCATAAGTCTCAAGTCAAAAAGTAGCAGCAGGGTAAGACATTTATAATGAACATTTGTATGTGTATGTGCTGCTTGTCAGTAGAGATGATCAGTTAAATCCGCTTTCAACTGTATTCACATTTTTCAATCCAATGAAATCAGTTTTTCATTGTAAGTTATGAACTACAATAATGTTAATACTTAATATTTTAAAATTACTGGAATTATATTTTCTGTTTTGGAAAAGGTAAGTCAATAGACTATTATATAAAATGTGTAATTTATATATAATTATTATATAAAATAAGTAATTTTAGCCTTGATGTTGGCATTTCTTAAGAATGACTTCATAAGTTTTCAAAGAGAATGTGGAAATAACAGCTTTATTTCCATAACTGTGGCTAAAGTTGTTAGAAGTAGATTTTTATCTTTTGGAGTTGTGGTGTATCAGAAGTATAGAGGACTCATAATGTCATGCACACACAAATGCTTTTTAACCACCCTATTTTTAGACTCATTCACTTAATCATCGACGAGCAGTTCCAGGCCGTAAAAAACAGTTTGACATCCTTCTAGCTGAACACAAAGCTCGATCCAGGGAAAAAGAAGTTGCAAAAGACAAAGAGCATCCACCATCTGCAAGGGAAAGCTATCAGAGCCAGCCCACACCAGCACAAGACTCTCTGGCAGGATCTTCAGTGAACTCTGGGCAAGAATCTAAAGTAACATCTCCTGCAAAATCTAGACCACCAAATTCTGTACTTCCAAGGTAAGCAGTTCTCCAGTGTGGAATGGGACATTCTGACGGTGCTGCAGGAACTGTCATAGTCTTCATACAGCTTATTTTATAAGCATTTGGTATTTCCGTAGGCTGTTGCTAATATAAGAGTTTCTCTTAGCAGTAGAAGTTAAGACTATGTTTATATTAACCTAAATCTGTCCATGGTAGCCCGTGATCTGATTGGGAATGGGGTGAGGAGTCATGTCCACTCTCTGATCAGAATCTCAGACTAACTGCATTTTTTTGCTAAAAGAGTCAGAAGTAATTAGGAAAGTTTAGATTTGAGTAATTCTGACACATTTATGTAGAATTTTTCTCTGCAAATCCTTCACCAATTACATCAATGGAAAGTCTTATTAAAAAAAAAAAGTAATTTAGTGTAAATGACGATGTAAGCAGCTAGTTCTTAAAACTATTGATTTGAAACTGTCCATAGTGTGTCTTTCCTCATTTTGGAGATTTTTCATGTAAAGGACAAAAACAGTCTTCAGAAAAACAATGCAAACTTCTAGACATCCCTTTAGAAAAACTAGTATTATGTACTGAATCTACTGAATTTTACTTACCCTCTGCTAAACTTCTCATATGTTTTGTTTTGTTGGCTGGGGGTTTTTTTTCGTACTAGCTTTGACTGGAGTAGATAGAGCTAAACTAGTTGGGTTTGTTCATATTTATTTTGTTTCATAATTCTTTTCTTTGCAGAAGCCTTGGTCAGGATTGGGTGCTCTTTTTGGAGCTTTTGTACTAAGATAGTCCCTATTTCAGAGAGATATTTGTTGTATTTGCTATCTCAAGTCTTGCAGACAGCCATTTCCAGTGTTTTCTGTGTGTTCATCAAGCCATAATGAAATCTTATTCATACAGTGGCACAGGTGGGTCTTACAGGGTTTTAGTGAAAGGACAATGAAAGAATAAGCATAAATAAACAAAGTGGTGAGAAGTCTGCATAATTCTTGTAAAAGGAGTGACCTTACACAGTCCTTACATAGAGATGAGCACAGAGGGACAGGGTAGACATTTTTTTTTTAGTAGGGGTTACAGTCAAAGAAATGAAAATGGAATGTGATTCAGTGAGTCAGCTGCAGAAACTGCAAAGGTAGTGGAGGATTTTAGCAGACATACGTTGGATTTGTACAATCTACACGTCTGTTGCTGCTGCGGTGCCTCTGTTCTGTCATCCTGACTGTTTTTGCAGCAGCTGTGCCAGAGGAAAGCCTGGCTACCTCTGCTGGGAGCCAGCAAGCCTGCAGCTCTGCTGCTGGGAGAGGTAATGCGAGTGCTTCCTGCTCTGCTTAGACAAAACTTGGTGGCTTCGCTGAAGGTGATTTGGTTTGCCCTGGCTGACTTTTCCTGAAGGCTAAGGGGCACACTCGCACAATCTATCCCTTGCAGCAGCAACTGCAGCAGTTATTTCTAGCTGATGGACATTGTTAGCAATCCCTACTCAGTTCAGAAGAGGGCACCTCTCAACAGTCTCAGTGACTGCTGTGTCCTGATAGCATAAATTCATTAAACTGAAGATAATCTTCGGATTTTGCTCAGTGTGGACGTCTCCAGCCTCAGAGGTCCACAGAGATACTTGGTTTCACAGACTGTAGTTGAGAATCATTTTCACCCCCACTTCTGATCTCATTTCTTTCCAAGCTACTTTTGAAGGGCAAGGCACCAAAGGCATTTCCTTTTTGTTTTACTGGATTTTAAACAAAGGTAAAAAAAACCTACATGCTGTAAGAGGTCTTTTCAGTTACTTCACTTATTGATCTGGCTGTTGAGGGTGTCAGCTAAACACTCATGTTATATTGAGTGCGCTAATTCCAGTAGTATTTTGGTATGAAATAAAATTTCATAACTGGGCCCTTGGGATCAATCAAGTAGCAGAGTAATGGTGCTTTGTAAGAAGATTACACACATCTGATTTTTGTTTGCCTCTTTTATATACTTTGCCTCTCTCAAGATCTTAACCTCATGGCAAATTTAAAATCTCAGGCAATACAAAGGTGCTTCTGCTAATGTTCACTTGATGATAACACATTATATAAGTCTGACAAGAGCAAATGTGAGCTATTTTGTATCTTACTGTCCTTCTTTATATGATCATTTCTGGTATAATTTACTTTGATGCTTGACTCCAACAGGTAGGTTTGCAGAGCCTTTGAATGCTGATGACTTAAATGTTTATTCTCCTTGTAGACCGTCATCTGCAAATAGCATAAACAGCAACAGTTCTTCAAACCACAGTGGGTATGTGCCAGAACTGCCACTGCCTTCCATGGGAGGAGATTTAACGAGCAGATTGTCCAGTGATGAAGGAGAAGTGGATGGAGGTGAAGAATCTGAGAAACTAGACTGTCATTTCTCTGGACACCATCCCAGGCCTCTTGGGGTATGTGTCTGTGTCTGGCATGCCTTGCCATTATTCTTATGGAATTACAGAGGGGAGGAAAAAATAAGTAATTTTGTAAAAATGTATTAAATGAGGACCTTACATTCTGAAAACTATATTCTAAAGAGAACAAATTAATTTGACAGAAAAAGGTATGGATGAGATAAAGTAGGAGGAGACTTGTCAGTGCATGTGAGAAACATTGCTCAGTTGCAGGACAGGTGGAGCAGCAGAAAATCAAAAATTCTAGTTTGAAATTTTCTTCTCAGTAGACTGCAACGTGAGTATAATTCTGCTAAACTGAGAGTTGTATTGTTTTAAACGTGACATGAACAGATAATCTCTGTTATCATAGTTCTTACAAAACTGACCTTGCAATTGGTTATAGTTCTGAAATCATAAGACAGTAAAGGGCTGTTACAGTGCTTCATTGATTTTTGTAGTCTGGTTTGAAGCAGTAATTAGATGTGGCTTATGTGAATGTATGTGGACTTAAAAGCTGTTGCTTCATTCATCTGAAAATGGAAAGTCTAGAGCATGGCATAGCCCATCTGCTCTGGCTGTAGCTTAACTATGTGCTTCTCTGGCAGCTGTTTTTGTTTTTTCTCCCACGTTAGTGAGAAATTTCATTGTAAGCAGTAAGAGCTGCCTGGTGGCATTATCTCTGCAGTGCAAATGTGTTCACACTGCACAAACCAAGAGGTAATGGGAGAACTCTTGAACTTCTAAGCAGTTAGTTCTCAAAAAAGCTGAGCCTAGGAATAAAATTAATGGAGACTTCCCTTATGTATTTTCCATGTGATATGCAGAATAAAACAAGCACTGTGATAACTGTAGTGTTGTCTGTATTCCTTAGAGCAGAGGAGAATTTGTTACTGTCAGACACCAGGAAAAAGTATGAACTGAACATAAAATGACTGTCAGATGAAATTCTGTATTTGGTTCTTACACTGAAAATAAGAATTGTTATAGTCCATATAATACTATGATAGGCAGTAACCTTCTTGTATTCTGCTTCATTTTTGCTGGCTGCTTCTTTATGAATTCAAAACTAAAAGCTCACTTGCATGTATGTCCACACAATTGAAAAATAATCTAAGTGCAGACAGCTCTTGTACAGGCGTCATCAGTGAGGCACGGCTGTCAACAGCGATTTTGTTTTGGGATCCTGGTTCTGTTTCAAGGCAAATCCCACTGACTCATCTGTTCTTTGAAGTCTTAGAATCTCTCAACTGAAGCAGCTACTGATAGTACCCCTGTTCTTAGTCTATATCAATGTGAAGTCAGAAAAGATGGTGTAAATCGCCTTCAGAACAGTTTGTGCTAACTTGCTGAAGTTCATATTGAAGTGGGCTGTTTTCCTTACATAGTCCTTCTCCCAGCTAGGTGGTAGTAACAGACCAGGACAAAGCAGAAGCTTCTTAAACTACCTCTTAGTGCTAACTGAGGTGTATTACTGGGAGGTGAGGCTAGTTTATCAACTTAGGTGGTTTTAATTAACCTGTGTAACCTTGTTGTGAAACAGACTTAAGATAAACAGTTACCACTCGCTGGCCATTAAGCTGAAAAGTACTTTAAACAGACGCTTTTCTACTGCATCAGTAGCTTCTGTTTTCAGCCAGAATTTGTGTCACATTGTGTGCATGTCCCCTGCATGATGGAGAGTTGCCTTGTTTTCTGAAGATGATTTATAACAGATTTCTCTCCCACAAATAGGTATTGTGGCAGTTCTCTTGGTAATGCGAGACCAGTAAGACTGAACTGAAAGGGCAGATTCCTGTTCATACCATTTCAGTGTAGTAGGACTTTGCAGGAAGTTCTCTAGAGAAAGTGATGCAAACACTCCTGAGCTCTGCAGGTTCTCAAAATATAGAATATTGACTGCTCCTCTGGATGATTTCCATGAAGAGTATACCCAGTGCTCTGTTGTAGCACAGGAGCCGTGGACGATAACTTATTTTTTTACTGAAATGTCACTGGTTTGTTCATTAAATAGATACTAAAGTGGCTCCCATTGCACCTTTTTCCTCTTCAGTTATATTTTGAATTCCTGTTACACACTTATGAGATTTAATGTGCACAGAGCAGCCTAACTGTCTTCCTGAGGCAGTATGAGTATCACTAGCCAGAATTATTTCCTTAACAGAACCTCAGCATTTATGTTCTTTCTGTCTCACACATAGGTGTACTATCACCTGATAGTAAACTGACTTGTTAGTGAAGTATGACGTATACTTTACACTAAGCTGAAACATGCACATATTTCATATATTGTGCAAAAAGTATTGATGCTGCAGATAGTGAAAAACACCTTTTTATAGGTATTTTTATATGCATGATACAAATTACAAAGGTGTTCCTTGATCTGTAAACGATAATTATTTTATAATGTAGAAATACTGTTTTATAAACAACGTTGAAATATCTTTTCTTCCAGTTTTGTTCATATGGCAGTCGCTTAATGGGAAGAGGGTACTATGTCTTTGACAGAAGATGGGACCATTTTCGATTCGCACTAAACTCCATGGTAGAAAAACACTTGAACTCACAGATGTGGAAGTAAGTGGGATTTTTACACTTGGTGGATAGTTTTAACATTTTTATTTCTGTAGAACTTCTAAATTAAACACGCCATGGGAAGCATTTGTAAAATTACTTCTGTATTAAGTCATAGCAGTAATAGGACTACAAATTTTCTCTTCTCTGTTAAGGAATATGCAGCACAACAAAACTGTCTCCTGTTCCAATGTAAATTTCTGCCAGATTTAGGACATTTTCTTACTCTCTCTGAATCTGGGGAGGAATAATTCAGTAGTTCTGTTAACATTACCTAAAAGCATTAAAGCTCAGAGTTTTCTGGGTTTGGAAATATGTTTTGATATCATATTGTTTTATAACACACAGGTTAGATTTTGCCTAGATTTTTATACCTATGTCATACCCATATCACCCTTCAGACTTTGCTCAGTAAGGCTCGTGTTGCATGATAAGGAACTCGGTACATGTTTGCATGTGCGTAAGATGGAGCACAATACTTTTAGTCCATCGTGCCCTTACTGGCTTTGGGGTCTCAAAATTCTGATTATTACTCTACTATTGAACACTTCTATATCACATATGCAGGTTCCAAGCACTATAGGCTTTGGCTATACAAGAGGCATTAAAATAGACTGCACATCTAAAAAAGATGCTAATTCTTTTTAAAAATATATGTTGGAAAAGTTCATGGCATCTGCAGGTAGGATTGATTTTTTTGGGAGTAATCTGCTACAGAATATGCATTCTTCTTCCAATGTAATGACACTAAAGTGCAGTGTTTCGTGTCACTGTTTATTATCAGGACTGTGTTATATTCATTGGATGCCAGCCATTAGATAAACAAGGTTTGATTTTTATTTAAATATATTTTTGAAACACTAAAGCTTGGCTTGTCTGACTAACCTGGTAACATGACGATAACAATGCTACTGTGCTGGGAGACATCGTTTGGAAATGGTTGGGTTTGCCATAAAAGGGACAGTTCTGTGTCTGTTTAGAGACAGATAATGCTTGATCTGCAAGAGGTTCCTCTCTTTTGCTTTGTAAATCCAGCTGTTAACTAGTGTCTCTCGCCTTCCACAAATAAAACTAATTTGGTTGCCTTAAATAGAAAGATTAAAACTTGTTATCTCTTGGTTTTGTTTGTCAGGAGAAAAGATACTCGGGCATCTGAGAAAATGTGTCACTAGTACCACTACTATCACAAAAACAAAAAATAACCTCTACAGTAGTTATATGATACAGGAAATAAACAGGACTCATCCTGCTCCCACTAAATCCAGTCGTAAATGTTTTCCTAAATTCTATTTGTTTATGTAATCTCTAATATTTTAATGAATTCCACCCATACTTACTTGTATATAACACAGGAAGTTCACGGTGCTTAACCCCTGTTGTATTCTTCTCTTGTCCTCAACCCTCCTCTGGACTGATCTTTCCCTGTCTGCCCAAGCAGGGGTATGCACAAAGCTGTTATTTTATAACAGAGCCAGTGCAGCTCTGTAGCTATGGCTAAAGGTACAGGGATGCAAGGCTGCGTTTTGAGAATGATAATTAACATTTACAAAGTACTTTTTATCCCTAGCTCTCAGAGTACTTTACAAAGGTGGGTAAGAATTATTAGCCCTTCTTTAAAAATAAACTGAAGACTGGCTCTGATAAGCAGCTTCGTTCGCACAGCAAGTCACAGGCAGTAGGACTTGCTCATTTCTGGCTGCGTGGACTGTATGTAATCCCTCATGTAATTGTGTCATACACAGTGTTCTGTCTGACAGTCTCCATAAGAAGAATACCAGGAGAGAACACTTGTAATTAGGATTTGATTTAGGATAACACAGCACACCCTGTGCTCCTCTTTTATCATACTTCTTCGAGGGCAAGAGTAAGCTTTTAAAAACTGAAAAGGTGTCAGTAGTGAGAAAAACAAGGGCAGAGTTATGGTGAGGTACAGGTTCTTAACAAAGAGAAATAGGATTAAACTGTGAATTAAATTTTAGTCTAAATAATGAGAAAAGCTCACATGATAATTTTCCAAGAGACCTTAGTGGAAGTCTGGCTCTTTGTTAACACTGAACCAGATAAAATAATAGAAGATGGTGGCTGAATAGAAAGGAATTTTAATACATTCTAATTTCACAGGTAGTATTATTAAATTTTATTCTCCGAATAGTATTCAACTAGTTATAAAGCTTATCAAGCATTGTTTAATATTTTGTCAATTTTTCAGTATCAGTGAAATTAATCAATAACTTACCTAGTTAATTCCCATCTAACCAGCTCTCAAATGAGTTGTTGGGAATAGCGCTGTAAGTGCTTCACAAACCCCCAAACTGGCTCATTTACTGCCCTCATCAAATCTAACCTGTGAGTTTAGGTCGATACTGAAACTGTTCCACAACTTGAACTTTCAGGCAAAACATATGCAATGCATGAAACATAGTGACTAGGACATTTATAGGTACCACCATCAGGCATATTGTTTGCATTTTTTAATTGTTTGGTAAAGTAGGAGAGGAAAAAAGGAAATTAAATTTGTAATAGAGTGAATAAATTGTAACACTGTGCATTTAATTGCTGCGTGGGGCACTCGTGCTGAAGTGGAGCTCAGTTCTGGTTTAACTGAGTTACGCAGTTCAGGGCCCATGTGTCATGACAGAGTTTTATAGGAAAAATTACGCTGCACAGTTCTTTACCTAATCATCTTGTGCTTGGTCTCTGCTGTCTTCACAGATTTAATGTGCATCATTTCAAAATTCATTTTTACAAAAATATACTCAATGATCCAGCTTTCACGAATCCTTACAATATTAAAACACACGTGTTTTGGGTTTTGTTGTTTGTTATTAAATCCCAAAGAACCTTGTAATGGAATTGCAAGTTTAAAAAGAGAGAACAAAAATCAGAAGTAAAAGCATTTTTAAGCTGTTACATAATGCAGAGCTGATTTTGAACTGTGAATATTAAAATATATGTGATTGGTGGAATAGGAATCAAAATTAGAAAGAAGTAGGTTTGCCTTTTTTATTAAGTTGGTCCTTCCCAGAAATTATTTCCTGTCTGCATTGTTCAGATGGAATTTTTAATGTATCTAAAACTTTCTTTTTCTTTCCCCCCCCTTCTCTATTTAGGAAAATTCCTCCTGCGGCAGACAGTCCCATGCCTTCTCCAGCAGCACATGTCTCCACTCCTTTTCCAGCACCAGTCTTGCAGCCTTTCAGCAACCCCAGTGCGGTGTATATTCCTTCAACACCTATCAGTTCAAGAATCACTTCTTCTTCGTACATAATGGCATCAGCCATGTTATCAAATGCAGCCTTTGTGACAACGTCAGATACAAATTCTATTATGTCACACACTACAGCGTTTCCTCATGTGGCTGCAAGCCTAAGCATCATGGACTCAACTTTTAAGGCGCCATCAGCTGTGTCACCAGTGCCAGCAGTCATCCCTTCCCCATCCCACAAGCCATCCAAAACAAAAACCAGCAAATCCTCAAAAGTGAAAGACCCATCATCTCGGAGTGATGAGTCTTCAAGTAACAAAAAGAAAAAGCCGCAGTCGTCATCGTCGTCATCCTCCTCCTCCTCATTATCTTTGCAGACATCCTCTTCCTCTTCATTTTCAGGGTCCCACAAAAAGAACTGTGTCCTGAACCCCAGTTCAACTTTGAACTCCTATCAGGCTACATCTTCCTATAACAGTATGTCTGTGCACAATACAAATAACGGAACAAGCCCACTCAGTGCCAAATCGGAGCCCTCAGGACGGACTTCATTATCGAGTAGTTCAACAGACTCAGTGAAACACATGAGCATGGTAGTAAGCAGTATTGACTCTTCTAATCTGTCTGTATCTTCTCTCGTGCACCACTCAGGGGACCACTCCCTGGGAGCACACAATGCAGTGTCTTCTCTGCCCCTTTCGTTCGACAAATCAGAAGGAAAAAAACGTAAAAACTCTAGTTCTAGTAGCAAAGCCTGTAAAATCACTAAAATGCCTGGTATGAATAGTGTTCATAGAAAGAGCACTGCCAACCTTATTTCTGCGGTGCCAGACCCTACAAGCAGCTCCATCTCTCGGCAGGTAAGGGACTCTTCCAGTTACTTTTTTGCAGGTCATGTCTGACTTACTTGAAATATTTCATGCATTCTGAAAAGAAAATACTGTGTCTGCTTCAGATTGTTTTTCATCACACAACTTACCTTCTAGGTTAATGCAGAAACATATTTGTATTTGTTTTGTACCAATCATAGAAAGATGCTTCGAGTTAAAAAAAAATATATATATATATATCTTCTTTCTTAAAATATTTTTATGGGATTTTTTATTCAATTAATAAAGTAGCCATTTGTATTTCTGAAAGTAAAATTTAATGTCCAGAACAGATAAATAATTTTTAGAAATTAATTTTTTATCTTAATTATCTTCTCTCTGAAATAAACTGTGTCATTAAAACAGGAAGATAGAGTCAGCATTTCTGTTTGTTTCTGTTCCCAAGCTTGTTGCTGATTCATTTTTTAATGTTATGGAAGTCTTCTCATCTCGTATTTGAAGTGCTTGCATCTGCCTTTCCCCTGGCCAGAGTCGGAGATGCCTGACCTCCGATGCTGTTTCCTGTTTGAAACTGGAAAAATTAAGAAACTAAGATTTTAACCAGATGACCTTTAGTGGACGTTTGGTTTTCCTTCCTAGTGCGCGTGTGTTCAGAATATTGAAGTCAGTGCAACAGATAAGGTTACACGCTCTTGCTTTGTTATCACATAGAGCTTTGACTTCTCTTTCAGTGATGCTACATAAGGACAAAAGTATATGTGAGAATTTGGTGGAAAAACTGCCAATATGATCTTTATAATGATCTACTGTTTCATTCTGCTACTGTGTCCAGTGCTGTGCAGTGCACAGAATACAAAGCTTGGCCCTGGTGTCTGGAAGACAAAACCATAGAAAACAGAATTCTTCAGCAAATGCAGAGAAGGTAGCTTAGGAGAATTGTGAAACTCTCATTTCCTAAGGATATTGCGCATAAAATGGCATTTGGAAATGGAGAGGGTAAGATCTTGGGCAGGGCAGTCCCTGGGTAATAGCAGACAGAAATGAGAGTGGAAGAAGGGAATAAACAAACTCTAAAACTGGCATAGCAGGCAGAATGAAAGTCTCAAAGAATGGCTTAGAGGTATATTTTCTCCATCCTACTGCCAGCAGAGGTGCAACTGAGTTGATTTGTTTGGCTTTTAAAAATGGGTAGTGGCATTGTCTTCCTATTTTAAGCCTTTTAAATGTGTCCTGCAATCAGAACTCATCTTTAAGTCACTGAAGTCAGTAGACGATGCTGTAAATTCTTCATTCTGTCACACATCTGACTTTTCAAATCTGTGCGTGCTCAAAAAGATGCAAGTGCCCTGAGATACACCATCTCAAATAGGAAGAAAAAATAAGTACAAACTGTTACTTTGGTACAAACATCAGTAGCAGGAAATGGATTGTATCCTCTTTTCACAGTACATGGACCGTAACTGTAGCTCGTGCAGTTTGAGGAAGGCTTACAGATAGAGGCAGGAGGTTCTGAGTTCAAATTCTGACTCCCCTAGTGATTAAATCTGTTCCTGTGGGACATTCCTGTTCCAGTTTATGATGCATTCCAGCGTGTTGCACAGTAATGGAAGTAAATAAACCATAAAGAAGCAGAAGTCTTTTCTGAATATTTCTAAATACATAATTCACATTAATATTTTTTTCCTTAAGTAAAACGTTAAATATATGTGATGACTGTAATGATATACAGATTTTTAAACATATTTTTATATACATGTACAGATGCATATGCCTATAGAGGCACACCTGCATATATATGTGCGTGTGTATATATATTTAAAATTTGCTCACACTTTCCTCTTAGACTGCTGGTTTTTGGAGCTACACTAGTAATCAAAAACTGGAGGTAACCAGTGGAGTTGACTGTATTTCAGATGTCTGGCTGACAGCTAATTGTCTTTGTGACAAAGATACTGAACTCTATGTGGAAAAAAAAAAAAAGACATTTTCTACTGTTTATTTATGCTATAAATAAATGAGGTTTGTACCCACTTAAGCATATGGGCCAAATAACATTACATACTCTACGTGTGAATATTAAAACTCTGGAAAATACAATACTTGAAATCATTTATAAGCTCTGCTGTCTTGACTTGCTGTGTTCTAGAAATGCAGTCACAGTAGAAATTTCACTAAAAAAAAATCAGTGTTACTTAAAATCCTGCTCCTTTTCCTTGATGTAATAGGGCAAATTAAATTAAGAGAATAAGAACACAGAAAAAAAGTTCAAGTGACCAGTGAAGAGGCTCAGGTTTTTGTTTTGTTTTGTATTCTAATTTATTTCAGGTCTGGCCTGGATAGATAGTAACTGAAAGCGTTAACCGTTGGATTTTAAAGTATATGATATTTTTAAAAGGAAAAAAAAAGGCACTTGAGTTAACTGAAAGCGTTAACCGTTGGATTTTAAAGTGATATGTGATAAAGTGATAAAATGATATTTTTAAAAGGAAAAAAAAGGCACTTGAGTCCTGGCCTCGCCCTAATCCTTTTGAAATGCTGTTCCCATCATTAAAGACCCAACACAACTGGGAATCTTTCTTATTTTCACTGAGTGCTGTAACTGTTCAGTCAGTCTGAATTACCCTTCTGTCCCCAAGTGCTGCCTTTCCAGCTCTGGGTGGAAACAGGATGGTGAAGCAGCTCGAAGCCGACCACAGTGCTGCAAGCTGTGTTGCTCCGTGCTTTGTCTTATGTAGAGGGTCAGTCCGTGAGTCGAAGGAGCACTGAATGAGTGAAAGCCTGAAGAGGTATAACACTCCCTCTCACGAGTCTAGGGTCTCAGCAAGTTCATGTCCTAGTAGCCGTTTTCTTCTTTAAAAGATGGGCGTCTATTTTGTTATGGAAGGGGTTTATGAATATTCTAATGGTGAGTGTGGAGGAGAAGGGTTTGCAGGTGTGCCATGATGTTCTGAATGGCTAGGAAAGATTTTACAAGGTTGTGTATCTTTAGTCAAGATTTGTCTATTGAAGAAAAGCACATTACTACCTAGAGAATAGCTGTGGCATGCATAACAAGCTCAGGGGAACAGGATAGACAGAGGCCTGCCCTTTTAATCTGTGTGCACCATGGGAGCTGCCTTCAGAACTGGCTGTGAATAAAAACTTTAAACATTTCTTCTGGATAGGATGTGAATAGAGAACACTGTTCTAAAAGTCACTGTGTGAGAAGGGGAGACAAAGGCTGCCTGACACTATGTATGTGAAATGGCAAATAACAAATGGTGTTGCAGAAGGGAAGGAGAAAACTTAAGATGCTGGTAAAACCACAGTCCCATCTCTTCAGTAAAAAACTGCATTTCTCACTGTTCAGAAGACAGGTCCTTGCTACCTCTCCATCAAATTATTACAGTTCACATTACTTGAAGTCCATTGACCTCTTGAATAATTATTCAAACTCCAGTCATCTGCCATTTGCAGGCTGGCGTCCATGGTTAATTTTTCTCAGCCTCGTAACCCCTGAGGAGCTGCTCCTGTGACTCAGCAGCTGTCTCCACTTCTGTATCGCGACAGAAATGTCTATATGCTGTGTTTATGGGTCATGTAGACAATCCTAAGGCAGACTGCTCCTGCAGGGTGCTGTAATCTCTCCAGTGTTGAAATGCACAGATTGAAGGTTGCATTATTTTAACTAAGTACTTTTAAAATGTATGTCTGTGTAGTATCAATTCGCACCCGTTCCCAAAGAAATGCTTTAATTCAGTAAATTGATACAATTGCAAATGTAAACCTCTGAAGTTTGATTCTTCTGGTTAATATTTGCTTTGCTGAGCAATAATAAATGAAGACACTGTATGGAAGAAAATGGAATAACCTGGGGCGTGCTACGATGCTTGGCTGCTCGCGTTGAACTCCCCAGGAGCAGAGAAGGTCCCCTGGGGAAGAGTCTGTGACCTTGAGCACTTAGTGCTCCCTCAGTTGCTGATTAGCTGCACTAAGTAACGCCAGTAAACTAGTATTTTGGTCTAGAGATAAGGGGTTTTAAATCTCTATTCCCCCAGTGACTGTTTTGTATGTTGTTTTCTGACCTGTAATAGTATTTATATGCCTGTTAAGAGTTTATTTAAAGTATGGAGGCTCTGAGAGATAATTATGATTCTACCTGAAGAAGTGTATCTTTTGCAGTAGCAACATACCTGTGTTCCAAATGCAAAGCAATTAGTGCCACTTCACACAGGAAAGGGAAGGCCATTACCAGCATCTGCATTCAACTGACAAATATGCCTCTCACTACTGCTCAATTAATGTCTTTCAGATTGGAAAAAATAGCAGTGTAGCTTTGTCACAATCCAGTCCTTCGAGTACATCAAACCCCGTACACAACAGACAAGTAAGTTGCTTTGAAAAAAAAGTGTACTTAAGTAGTCTGTAAGCAGTTTTGAAATAGTTTATACTGTAAAGCCTTAAAATACAATTTGTTTATGAATGCGGTTCTTAATAGAAGCTCTTTCAGTGAATAATACTAGATTTCTCCTCCCACTTTTTTTCTTTTCCAGCTATTTTCCCCTCTGAGATTTATGAATAACAAGTTTTCTGCTTGTTTTTCGCCACCTGTAGTACACCTCAGGTTGGCTTATGTGCTGCTCACTGGCTGTTGCTTTGGTGATACAAACTCGGCAGCAGCAGCAGGAACTGTCTGCACAGGATCCAGCTAAGCTGATGTGGTTTTTTCTATCCAACTTCCCCTGCTGAGCGAGGTGGCACAGCAAAGTCGCCAAACTGGCATACAAGGGACAGCATTTAAAAACAGGCCAGAAGTGAAAGGCAGCAAAGGAAGGACAGAAACAGGAGAGAGGAGACAGGGCACTTGACTATTCGGAGAAACTAATCTGAAAGCATAACTAAGCTGAGTGCAACCTGAGCTCTTCTTAGACAGTGAAAATGCTAACGCTCCCACCATGTGTGTCACACAGACTACTAGTCAGGTAATTATAATCAATTCTGGAACTCGGCTTTTTTGTGAGGATAGGTGCTTGGCCTGTGATCCAGCCCTCATCTGTCTGGAGGGCAGATAGACTAGTTTATTTTTTTAATATGGCCCCTACTGTTTGACTCTCCAAGTTGAGTAGTTTATCAATAATTCATTATCAAGATCCTTGGTATGAAAAGGTTTCCCACCTCAGCAAAGTGTAGTCACGAGTAAACAAAAATTCCAGAGGATTTTTCTGTACAACCAGTTAGTATTTTAGAATTCTGTTACATATTCTGGCTAAATTATACCGGAGTCGTTATTCCAAATGGCTGTGCTGCTTAGTTTCTGCTGTGTAGACACAGCAAAGAATAGTAATGAATGTAGTAATGATAACCCACAACTGTATTCCCATGAAAAATATTCTGAATCACTCACATCTTGAGATGAACTGCCATACAGTGAATTTATTTTTTCTCTTGGTGCTGAATGCAAAGCAGTGTCCATATGGACGAACTACTCGGAAGGAAAAAAAACGTGGAAAGTTTCTTCATGCTTGTAGGGACTAGTGTGTGAGACACTTGTCATCCAACTGCCAGTAACAAACATGGAAAAAAGCTGTTCTGAAGTGCAAAACTGTTTTTGCTTTAACCTCCTGCTCCCGTGTTAGTATAAAATACACACTACCCGAGGAGCAGAGCTTGTTGGGATCTGTTGCCTGGATCCCATGGGGAAAACCTAACAGCACAAAACATTAATTTGTGGCAGCCTTATGTAAACACAGGCTATTGCTGAGCTTTTCAGCTGCCTGTTTCCATAACTTTATCAAAAATAGAAGTGCTTGCTTGTTTTAAGCCCCACGACCTCTTTATTGTTAAAAATATGTTTCTGTCAGTTTGGTAGTTGACTATGGAGCTCAGAATACAGCTACAAAAGAAAATCAAGATGTATTAAGTTTTATTAATTATTTTTTTTAACTAACAGATTTTAGTATTTGGAACCATGAATAATAATTACATATCTAATAAATGCTTGTCACTGTCAAAATAAATCTGAGCTGCTTTGTTGACAGCTTTCATCTCCAATCTAGCAACTGAATAGTCTCTAAATAAAATTTTAGTCTTAAACTGTGCTATAATATTTCTTTATAAAGGTGTTATTAATGAGGTAACAATAAGTAGTTCTGCAAGTATATGCTGTGGCAGTGAAGATATTACTGGGGGAACCTGAGCTCGTTTTTAATGTTAGTGTTGTTATAGCCATTATAATCAGGGAGTCCAAGTGCAGCAAGGTCTGTGGACAGACAATCTCTGCTGTGCACTGGGGTTTATAGCTGGAAAAATCAGGCAAGCTTTCACGCATACAAGTCACAACAACAGACTTCTAACAATGCCCTTAGAAGTAGAATTGCAGCTGTTAAGCTAAATGTGAGTATAGAGCAGTTACTGTGGACTGCCTCCGCTGTGTTACCTGGCCAGACGACCTGTCAGGGTTGTCTGCTGGTGCAGAGGAGAAGATGGTTGTTTCTCCAGAGAAGGGAGAGGGATCTTTAACTCACCACGGGGTTGAGTGTCAGGGTGAGAATGAGGCATTTGGGAAGTTGTGGTAGGCTGCAGAGACAGTCTGGTTTGAACCTGTGATCGCCGGTGTGAGAAAGCAGCTTCCCTGCTCCCCT
Organism: Antrostomus carolinensis; assembly: GCF_000700745.2. Classification (NCBI taxonomy): domain Eukaryota; kingdom Metazoa; phylum Chordata; class Aves; order Caprimulgiformes; family Caprimulgidae; genus Antrostomus; species Antrostomus carolinensis. The sequence continues at coordinate 12,263 of NW_010329355.1, read as the reverse complement.
TCCCACGGTGTCCAGTCGGAGCTGAGAGGACATGTGGCGGTGGAGCGAGAGGAGAGTCTCCTACCACTGCTACCTGGGTGTTTCCCAGTGTTGAGTTGTGAGATAAAGGTGCCCCGTGGCTGTGCTGGTATCACAGGAGTAGTTTCTTTTGGTCATTTGCCAGTCAGTACGCTGCTGTATTCTCAGGTACTCCCACGGGGACTGGTGGATTGTCAGGATAACTGCTGTGGGCCTGTCTGCTCTCTCCCATCGTATTAAACTCAATCAGGTTAAACACAGACTAGTTATTCTCAATTCACCTTTAATTTCAGTGTTGCTGCATCTATTTGAGACCTGAACAGGGCCTTGTATACATAAAAGCGTGCCTGTTTTTTCCAACTATTGTTGCTTTAATTTAAAAAAAAAATATATTACTGTTCCCTAGAAAACCTACTTGGTTTCTAAGAAACACTAATGGAATGGTAGTTTTACAGTCAAATTGTTTGTGTCTTTTAATACAAATTATGTTTTAAAAATTTGTTTTCTCCAGCTCTTATCCTTGTTCTAGGTTTATAACTAATCAAGTCTTTTTGTCTTCATAGTGCTTTTAGGTGCCTGAATGTGTTAACACTTCAAGACCTCAGTATGCGGTGGTTTTTAAATACTGAGTAACTAGATCATTTTATTAAGGGAAGGTGACAACGTGTATGCTGTGTGGGGATTCCTTGTGCATGAAACCATGCTGTGTAGAGGAAAAGATTCTTCAGAGTTGTCGTCTAAATTGCTGCTCTTTATTTGTAACGATACACCAAGCTAATGAGCATGAGATTTACCAAAGCTTACTAAAATCAGACAGTTCCAAAAGGAAATACATCATTTATTCAAAGCAGTTCCTTTTCTTAAAGGTCTAATGTAGTAAACAGGGAGGGAATTTAGTTCAGGGATTTGACATAAATTCCTGCTTTGAGTTCTGTCAGACGCAGATGTTATTAAAAGTATTATATCCTGAAAGACATTTTGTGATTTTGAACCTGGCTCTGGTTTCTCTTTTAGAAGACATCAAACCGGACTGGTAGAATAAGGACTCTTCCATAACAAGGAAAAGGAACCAGCCTATAATCTCTAGCTCTCAGCAGCCCTACTCCACAGGGTTTTTCTTTTCTATGTCCTGCAGATGGATTTAACCTTTTATGAATTTGTGGTTTTAAAGAGAATTAAATTTACAGAAAACTGTAATAGTGATTTGTTTAGTTTTTTTCACTTGTATTTGCCACTGATCTGTGCGTTCTGCTTGGTTACGTTTCATGCCTTTTAAAGCTGTTAGCGTTGCAATGCTCCCTTTGTTTCCTTACCAGAACACAATGGACATTCCAAAAAATATCCAGATCACGATTTGAATTTATTTAAAGGATCTCCAATTTTTTTCATTAAATAAAAATTACAGTAATTCTGTATTTAAGCTTGTCCTATGGATAAAAATTGAGTGCATTTCTTAGTAATTTGCAAACAGCTGGGGCAATGCAATTTTAGGGACTAATCCTGACTGGTGCTCTGTACCTACAGCATTTAATAACTTCAGTGGGAATTCCAGGATCAGGCTCTTAAGGCATCTGTACTTCGATCAACGCATAGAGGATTTTTGCACCAAACTGTAACTGATGTTATCAGGGGCTCAACATGTCAAATCCTCGTATCTCGGTGGATTTCTAGACCCTTCAGATCACAGCACTTGATAACTTGAGCAAGCAGTTTGGGTTTGCAAGGACAGGAGTTGAGCGGATTGGCTTGCATTAACAGAATTGCACTGACAGTGTTTCTTATAGGATTACTGATTAATTTTTTAATAAAATATAGATTTTATAATCAGGAAGCCAATACTAGGTACTGGAACAGTAGTACAGAGGAGTTAATTTTTATTTCTACAGTGTTAAAAGTGCACTTATATGCTGGTTTATTTACATCTTGGGGAAAGGCAAGAGACTGCAAATAGGGAGATTATTACTACTTTCTTTTTTAAAAAAAGAAGGCTTAAGGCAAATTTTAAGACTAAAAATGTTTAAGCAATTATAAACAAGGCTAGACCCTTTGAAAAAAGTTTAGAAATATTCTTAAAATAAATTTTTATAGTGTTAATTTTGTAATAATTTATGTTTTGCTATACTTCAGAGCTAACTGACCGGTATAGTTTCAGAAACAGTATGAAACTTAGGAAAGTTTAAGCAATGTTTATATTTTTAAAATGTTCTTTGAATTATGTTTTTATTGTACATTTCTTCAGACTGAAAAATGTGTACATATCTTTGTTATTTTTGCACAATTTTTGTCTTGTTCGGTTTTAGGAGCAGTACTATGTTGATTTTTTTAATTTATTTTGAGTTATAAAACTGCAGGAGTTTAAAAATCTCAGTAACAAAGTCATCCTCTGTAATGAATTGCTATTTCTAGTTGTTGAGGGAAAACAGTGGTTGTGAGATTCAGTGGTTGCTTCTGAGAAATAGTGCTAATCAATGACTGAAGGAGCAATGTTGTAATTTTAGGAAGCTTTAGCTCTTTCCATGCATCTTTTAATTGGAAAGCTGGAATATGGAGCCTGTCCTTTCAATGCTGCTTAAATTTTTTTTCAACTAGCTTACACCTGACAGCATTTCAGGAAAGTTAAGCACCAAGTAAAATGCCACAGTGTTCTTTTGTCATAAAAGACTCATTAGTTAATTATCTGTATCAAAAATTTCAGCCTGAAAAGTGAAATGGAAGTAAACATTTGGGAAAAAAAAAGCGGATACAAACTGGACCAGCCTATAATGCATTATTATTGTAGCATTCACTCGGTAGTTCTTTTTCTTCCCCATTTGCCTGAAAATCTTGTGATTTGTTTCCAGCAATAGAGGCTCAGAAGCTTTGGTTGTTCCACATACGCAATGCATAGGCCCGTCAGCCATAAAAAGCGACTTGGATAACTTGTATGCCTTCTTTTGTATTGATGTAACAGTTGTAAATAGTGCTGATCGACCTTTGTAGAGAATAGTTTATACAGCATATTCTATTATTGCTGATTCTCAGTGAACTATTGTTTTAAAAAAAAAAAGAAGAAAAAAAGAAATTTTTCTATTTACACCTTATATTTTGTTATGCTGTTGACCCATGGCACTTTAACAAAACTCTGTGGGTTTTGCATAGCTGGTCAGTCATGGGATATATTAAATAACTGTTGTTGCACAGAAATGAATTTGCACCTGCTATATTGTGCTTTCCTACTACAGATTTTAGAACCTTTTCCAGAAGACTTTTGAAGAAAGCATGTCCAATCATTCTAAGAAAAAAAATAATGCCATACTTGTACAGCCAATTTCTTTTCTACAATCCATATTTTGTAACACTAAGTATTTTCATTCTTTGTCCTGCACCTTTATGTATTAGCAGTATCAAATAGAATTCATTCCATGCTTGTGATAATTGTAAGCAGAATAAATGTCTAAAGTAGGTGTAAATAGTAAATTCTATGGCTTACAGTTTAAAAAGGAAAAACAGAACAAACATGTATCTGATTGATACTGCCATGGTTCAACACCGGGCCTGGAGATATTCTCTAGTGAGCGATTGTAATTTTTGTTTTTTGCTTTATTATTATTATTTTTTTTTGTAACATGGCTTTGTAAATAAAATAATTTATATGTTTGTAAGAAACAGATGGATTTTGTCATTATTTATCTTCACAAAGCAAAGATGGTACATATCGCAAGTTACTCTTCCCAGGGGCTGCAATGCACCGTGCAGATAGCCAGCACTGAGGTTTCCACTGGTAGTTCAGAAGATGTGCCCAGCTCTCTCTGCAGGGCTGACTTGCTCTGGGATTATTTTTGGCATGCGTGTCCAAAATTATTCTGTATTCCATGCCAGGACATGTGAGACGATCAGCTACTGCGTTTTTTGCACTGATAAATCATTTTTACAATCCTTTGCTTAGCTGAATGCATTTTCTCTTTCCTTATCAGTGCAAGAATTAACTTTGCTTGAGCTGCTAGATTTAGGAGTTCTCACTTCAGTGGGCAGTACAAATTTATAACCAGTCTTTTTATCATTGTTAATACTAAAAATGCAACTTTTATCGAGGCATTAAGATTCTTGTTCTGTGTAAAGTCTGTTCCAATTACAGATCAAATGAGACTTAAATTGTTCATTGGCTTGTCGGCTCTGCAGAGAGGATTGCAGTTTTTTTCTCTCGCCACAAACCTCTTCTGCAAATCGAGGGAAGATGTACATTTTTATGTTCCTTTTATGAAGTATCTGGAAACTCCCAATTATGGTATGATCTTTTTTAAAAGCGAGAAATTTGGACTGCAAGCTGTGTTTTTGTATGCATGCACTCAGAACTGGCAGAGGAGATAAAGCTGGCCTGTGCTATAGGAAATGGTAATTGAAGGAAGAAAATTTTACCTTCAAGGTAAATAGCTTTTTGTGTAACATCTTGCATGTTTGATGCATGTGGCATAAGCTAGTCCTGAACTTCCTCTTCACTGTCCGATATGTGCCTTGGTCTGAGCTGCCTGTATTCTGAAAACTTAAAAAAAAAAAAAAAAAATCTTGAGTTTATCTTTTCTAGCATAGAAAAACCAAACATCATAAAGTAACAGTAGATACTGAAGTTTCATCTGATAGGGTGGTCCCCACACAGGGCTGCAGAGTGACAATGTGTTTGTAAGATGCTTTGCTCTTTCTAGCAGCCATTAGAAATTAAAGCTGCAGCCAAGAAAATGGAATGTTGCAGCCATGAGTTCTGAGTTGCTTGGCATCGGTGCCTATGGCCAGAAAAGGCCACAGACCACTAAATAAGAATGAGTCATTTTTTAGCACTTGCAGGTTCATTAGAATGATTTACAAGCTGTTCTCTATTTGGAGTTGTTTCCTCCCACCCTTTTTCAGTTGTGACACAGTATTTTGCTTGTAGCAGTATTCTTTTGCTTGTGTTCTCTAATCAACACACTGGTGCTCAAAACACCACCAGTTTCAGAGGGAAGCAGATCTTGCTGTAACTTTTTTGTTCAGTGCACTCTGGGTTTTACGCTTCTGGTTTTACCACAGAGATAGTTATTTTAGACTGAAGTCACTGCTGTCCGCAACCAGTATCTGCTTTCCTCATCCAAATCTGTCAGGATTCATAATTGGAAGAAATGCCAAATACCAATTCCAGAAATATTTGGAAGAGATTCATACAACAGATTCAGAATTCAGAACACAAGAATGTTTATTTCATGCAAATTTTATGCAGTTTTGCTCCTTGAGTACCTCTTAAAAGCTACTACTCTAAACAAGGACAGACCTCCTTTAAAACCTCCTTTTCTAAGTATGAGGAAGATGAAGCTGGTAATTCAGCAGCAGGTCCCTGTTTGCCCTTCGACCAGAGGGAGCATCCACGGCAGACACATGCATACTCTTGTTCTCACTTTGTGATGCTTTACAAATGACATGGGCAGGATTCTTTTGTGTGTGTTTTTTTGTTGTTTATGGCTGACCTGCAGAAATACTTAGATCTAGTCTTTTCCCTACAGAAGGGAGAAGGGGAGCTTTAGGGGAAGCTTGCCAGAAACAACAATCAGGATCCAGGAGAACTTGATTTGGGGGTAAGGACACCAACAGGGATTTCAGATGATGCACAACACTCCACTGCCCCTTTGCATGTTTCCCAAACCTGAAGGATAGAGTTCTGAAACTGAATCTGGGTTTGATTAACTTGGAGCAGTTATGAACATGGTTGATGTGACACCACAAGAGACTAGTGTTTCAGAAAAAGTGGCTGGTGTGAACAAAGTCTATGTATAGAATGCTACAGGTATAAAGGCCTGTTGGTGTCAATACAGTGAGTGGTCTGATGAACTCATGAGTGCAACCCAGTGAGTCCTGTGTCTGGGTCAGCTACTTCTAGCCTGGCCCCTACTGAGGCAGAGGAGGGACTGGTGTCAGGGTGAGCATCGCTGCAGAGAGAAGCCATCACGCCTTCCCAGTGGCAGATATACTCAGTGCTTGAGTGGAGAGCTGTGTCACAGCTGAGTAGACAGGGCACTGGAAAAGGATTACTCGGGCTCAGCTCTTTAGCCTTTCCCACCGCAGATGCAGAATAGACAGGCCTGTTGCTTTAGTTCTGAAGATACTCTCAACAGCCTACACAAGAAACTTTCCCTTCCGGTCAGCTCCACGCTTAAATTGCAACTATTTGCCTTCCTTTTTCTTTAGTTTTCTCTTATTTTGACCCATAATCAGTTGTGGGATTTTGTGGTGGGTTTGAGAGGGTTTGTTGTTGTTGTTTGGAGGGGGTTTTTTGGTTTTTTAATGTTGTCTTCATTTACTCCTTCCTGTTAATTCTCTTTAGGATTTCTATTTGGACTGCACAGCCTGAACAGTTAATACCAGCGCACTGGACTTGCTGCTTCATTATCAAGGAGACACCAAGAAGGTGCAGAAAGCTGGTTTTCACTTGTGTTATTTTGCAGAGTGCTTCCAAGGCACTCTGCCTTGGAAGAGAGGTAGGTGGAATCTCCAGCTTTTGAGATTTTTCAAGCCCAAACTGGATAAAGCTCTGAGCAACCTGGTCTGACTGCAGAGCTGACCCTGCTTTGAGTGAGAAGCTGGACTACAGACCTTCTGTCCTGTGATCCAGATGCAAATAAAGCACTAGTGATGATCTAACTCCTTGCTCAAGGACTCATCTTGTAGAGTCATTTTCTTCAAAACGCTCCCTCGTGCCTCCTTGGGGTATTTTCCTAATACCAAAGCCTCTTTGGTGCTTGGTCTTTGTTATTCATTAAGCAGCTTTTTTGGTAGCTGTATTTCCCACTCAGAGCTGGTGACACCCAAGGCCTTATTGGCCCTTCTCACTCTACTATGTCTTTCTTAGATAGATATTTCACTGGATTTTTTTCCAAATGTCCCTGAGATATAACAGAGCTTCCTTTAAATTGCTGTGTCTGCTTTGTTTCTAAGACAGCATAGGATGAAACAGAGAACCTACTGCCCACTCTAACACGTCTTGTCTTTTTACATTCACGGAACCAAGCACTTCAGATGTTCTCCAAGAATGTTAATCTTTTGAGGAACCATGAACATCTTTGCTCTAAGGATAGCTAACTGTGTAACAGACTAGATGGCATTATTTTCTAAATCTACTATCCCAGTAATCAGTACCTTTTCTGTTATAGCATATGCACTGTTGCAGTCTACATGAAGAGCATGTCTGTTCTTGACACCTGTGGGAAACCATCTACATTGATGCTGACCTCCACCAAATGTTGATGCATCCAGAAAAAATTTGGACTGTGGGGAGTCAGAGAAACTAAGGCGATGGAGATGATACATCTCTGATCTCCACCACCTTATGTAGTGTGAACTCTCTCTACAGATACTGCTAGAATGAAAGCATCTGTGGTCTTAAGAGCTATGGGCTCAGAGCCACACTTAAACAGGCAAATATACTATATATCTCAAAGAGTGGAGGCTCCTGCTCATATCTTCTCTTTCCCCTTTTGCATTCAGCAAAAGTCCCACTGTAGTTCTAGGAAATCAATTTCCTCGGTTTTTAGTCAACTGGAAGAGTCGAAGTGGAGAGTTCTGTAAGAGAGCTAAGTTTCCTGATGTGACCTGTTTTTACTGCTCCTTGACTCAGAAATAGTAACTGGAAGTATTTTTCTAATTCTAATGATATTTAATTTATTCTCAGGATACAATTTTTGATGGCAGGTTGTCTTTGTTTTGCAGCTGAATGGAAAAAAAAGCACCACCACCACCAACAACAAAAAATTCAAAGCTTAGCCTTAAAACTGCAGACTCTTGTTCTTGTAGAAGGGACTGGGATGGCAACATGGTGGAGGCACAAGTGATCCAGGCTACTTCTGTATATCAAGGACAATTTCTTGACAGAAGTGCTCAACAAGCTGTGGCTATGCTAGACAGGCTACTCACACATAAGGGAGGGAACACTGACATTGGTGGCAGCCTTGGCAGACGTGACTGTGAGATAACAAAGCTAAAGATTCTGGGGGAAGTGAGGAAGATAAATAGTTGAACTGCAACCTTGGAATTCAGGAGGGCAGACTTTGTCTCCTGCAGACATTTTGTTGGCAGAATCCCCCAGAAGACTGCCCTGAGGGCCCAGGGGAGCTAGCTGAAGCACAAGAACAGTCCATTCTGACGTGCAGGAAGTTGAGGAGACATGGGAGAAGGCCGGGGTGGCTGACTGGGGAACTCCTGCCTGAAATAAAGTCCAACAGGCGAGTATAGAGACTATGGAAGCAGAGGTTGGCTACCCTGGGGGAAGACAGAAATGCTGCCTAGGCATGCTGAAGGAGAACTAGGAAAGCCAAAGCTCAGCTGTAGTTAGAATTATTGAGGGATATGAAGGGCCCTTTCTGCATGTTAACATGGAAGGAAGGCTAAGGAAAATGTAGGCCCCACCACATGGGGTGGGTAACCTCGTGACAAAGGACATGGGAATGACTGAGGTACACTCAGTGCTGCCTTTGCTTCAGGTTTTAACTGGACAGGTCTCTGCTCAGATTTCGGGGGAGAGTCTGGGGAGTGAGGTACTACCCACATAAGAGGAAGCCTGAGTAAGGACTACTTACCCTGAATCCATACCAGTCTATGGGGAAAAGCTGGGCTTAATTCAAGGATGCAGGCTGCTATGATTACAAGGCTGCTATCGTTCTTGAAAGATCATGGTGAACAGGGTACAGGGTTTCAAAGGACTGGAAAAAGGCAAATGCAGTGCCCATTTTCAAGAAAGACCCAGGAACTACAGGCTGCTCAGCCCAACCTCAACCCCAGGCAGATTATGGAACAAACTCTACTGGAAGCCATGTCCAGACAACACGGATTTACCAAGGGAAACCATGCCAGACCAACCTGCCTGCCTTCTGTGATGAAATGACTGCCTGCAGGTGCTGACCACAGAACAGCGAGTGTCATTCACCTTGACCTTAGCCAGGTTTTTGACACTGTCTGCTTTTGTATTCTTACAATAAATTGGAGAGATGTGGATTCAAGGAGTGGACTGTGAGGTGGGTGGAAAATCATCTTGGCAGCAGGGCTCAGAGGCCTAAGGTCAGACGCTTGAAGTCTGGTTGGTTGGTTGTTACTAGTAACATGCCTCGGGGTTAATACTGAGAGAAATAATGCTGGAGGGTTTTGTTACCATCCTGGATGTTGGGATGGGTTGCAAATTCATAGATGACAAATTGGGGGTAGGGAGGTAATTGTAGGGGCAGGGCTGTCCTTCAGAGGGACCTCAACAGGCTAGAAAATTGGGCTGACAAGAACCTCATTAGGTTCAACAAAGAGAAATGCAGAGTCCTGCCCCTGGGAGGGAGGCATAACCCCATGTCAGTGAACAAGCTGGGTGCTGACTGGCAAGAAAGCAACTTTGCAGGAGAAGGAGCAGGTGGAAAAGCTGAACATGAGTCAGTAACGGGCCCCTGGTGCGCTGAAAGCTCACCACAGCAGTAAGAATGTAAGCAAGCTAACCCCAGGCAGCAGAGGGAACTGATTGTCCCTCTCTGTTTTTTCGCTTGTGAGACTGCATCTGCAGAACCACATCCAGCTTGGGCCTCTGCTGTAGCAGACACAGCACACATACTGAAGTGAGCCCAGTGCAGCACTATCGAGATGGTTGGCAGCTGAAGCACATGATGTAGAAGGATATGCTAAAAAAAAACATGTGTTCAGTTTTAAGATTAAGGGAAGGAGAGGGGTCTGAGTGCTGTCTTCAGCTGGAAATCGGATGATTGTAGAGAAGATGGAGCCAGAGTCTTCTGGGTGGTGCACAACAAAATGGCAAGAAGCAATAGACATAAGGAAGAGCAAGGGCAATTCTGATTAGACACACGGCAAAAATTCTTTGCAATGTAGTTGAGCACTGGAACAGGGACCAAGTGATGTTATGGATTCTCCATCTTGGAGATACTAAAAGCTTGACTGGACAAGGCTGTGAACAACCTGATCTCAACTCTGAAACTAGCCCATTTTCAGGAGGGAGAGGGGGTTGACCACATGATCTCTAGAGGTCCGTTCCTAAATTATTCTGCTGAGACAATACCCAGAAGATTACTGGTTCTGCTGTTAAGTATTTTCCCTTATAAATGTACAGTGTAAAATCCCCTGGCAAGGAACTCACTTGTATCTTGGAAGTCCTTGAGGATACACAATGGAAGGGTGTGGTGGAGCTCTTCCAAAGCAGCTACAGAAACGGCAGGACCCAATCCCTACAGGTCCACCCTGTGCTCCCTAACACAGAGTGCTTTCTACTGTCCATGTTGAGGAGGAGCAAAGGCAGGTAAAGCATTAAAGGAGCTGCTACTCAGCATGTTCACAGTAAGCAATGCCCTCATTGCTCCTGTCTCTTCCCACAGCCCTAGACTTCCATCTTCTAACACTTCCATTGGCAAAAACATGTCCATCTGCCTGTTTTTCTCAGTGAGACAAATGCTTGTTCTGCAGCCAGCTTCATATCTGACCTGCAGTCCCCGTTCCTCTTCGTTACCACCCTTAAGACTCCTGCTAGTCTATTCAGTCCTATGTAATTAGATAAAAGGCTTAAATTACTAAAGATACTCTGCAAAAGGCTCAGCTTCTGTCATAAAAGGTATTAAGTCTTTCAACCAAATTCAATTTTAAATAACCAGGACACTTTAAACACATGAAAACAGATCTGATTCTTTAGTTCTAGATTAAAACTCAGTTAGTAGCATCTCTGTAACAGAACCAGAAAACTTTCAGATGTTTGTCAAATCCTGTTTTTCTTAGTCACCAGAAGTTCAATTTCTCTTGCAATAGTCTATGTAAGCTTCTCACAAATTGTCCTAAACTGTCATACTTTTAGGACTCATATATATATATAGCTGATACTGTCATCATAGGAACTGAGGACAGTAATCTATTATTTGAATAATAAATACATGAATCACTATCAGAACATTTTTTCAAGGAAATAAATTGTGGTTTGTTAAAGTGAAAAAGATTTTTTTAAAAAACATTATTGTAGCAAATCAAATTGGCATTTGCTCTGCTTAGTGATTTTTGAACCATTCATCTAAGAAACACACTTCAATCTGTAATTCTGGTGTTTATTCTTAAAATTTCAGCCCTCAACATATGTGTTTTATATCAGTTATCTTTGTTGACCACTAAAGAAGAAATTTCCTTTGCCAAATATTGTTTTCCCTGCCCCAAATACTGACTTACCTACCTTTCTCTCCAGTCTTTCATTTCCTCCTTCCTTTCCAGTCAATCTTCCCATCCTTAGGTTCTCATTTTCACAAAGATATTTTCCACATCTTTATTTCTCCTCTGCTGGCCAGCTCACCCCCATTTGTATCTCTCTGTACACACTTTCTCCCATCACTCTTCTTTAGTAAAAAAACTTTGCTAGTGCTTTGCAAACTCTATTGAAAGGTGGAGAAAAGCCAAGTGGGTTCAGTAAGGATGAATTGTATTCCTTAGGAAAAGGAGGTTTCCATCACTGGGGGGTAACTGTTCTGAACCTACAGTCCCTCTAGCCCAAACTGAGACTTAGAGGAGGCAGTGTTATCAGTTTAAGAATACAGCCAGAACATGGCTGTACAATCTCTGCAGTTTTGGATGCAGTCTTTCTCCCACCCTAAGAAAAAAAAAGGTGAATTCTATTAACATCTTTCTTGTGATATTTTAGTTTTGGCAAACAGTTAAATACAGATAGTGCTAGACTTTTCACAGGAATACCATTTTTTCTTTGCTATACATTGTCTATTTTTATTTGATGGCAGATGTCTTTGTAGATTTGTTTTAATTTTATTTCTTAAGTGGGACACTTTATTACCTTTCTCCTGCTCACATGAGGTAGTACAATAAAAAGGTTCTTTGGTATCTCTTCTCTCTTTGCCCAGGCTACGCTGCAAACCTCCATAGCGAGTTAAAAATGTAACCCTTCTCACACGTAGCCGCCGATGTTTGCATCCCGGAGCAGCACTGTGCACACAGGGCCACGTTCCACGGGGTGGCATCCCAACACCGGGCTCCCTCCCGCACTCACCGGGACTGACCGAGAGCGCCTCCAGCCAGGGCCCCGGGGCTCGGGCGAGGCGTGCCGGCCGCGTTCCCGCCCACGGCGGAGCTGCGGCTGCGAGGGACAAGCGCGGCCTCAGCGGCAGGAACAGCAGCGCGTCCTTGGCTTCCCCCCGAGTTAACGCAGCTGCGGCACAGACTAGTCCCTGGGCTGGAAGCGGCGATTCTCCGTTTCCGTGCCAACCCCACGGCACCCAGGG
>NW_010329354.1:157375-196525 GCF_000700745.2 Antrostomus carolinensis | reverse complement strand
GATTCGGTCCGTGCTCGTGCGGAATCGTGCCCTGAATAATGCGAGAGAGCGACGGCGTGAACCTGCCCCGGCGTGCCCTAAACCTGGGGCCGAAGGAGCCGTAAGGCTGAGGGCAGGGCAGTGAAACTTGGTTTTTCCCTGCCTTTCCCCTGGAGCAGCGCTCAGCCGTGCGTGCTCTCCGCCAGACCGCTGAGCCCCGCACGTTTCCACACCGCACGCTACCGGTGTCCTTAGCAAAGAACTCTACAGAGGCATGATTTGGGTAGCCTACAGATCATTTAGGAGCTGCAGTTCCCTAAGTTAATCTTTCAATCCTGTGTGCGTGCATCTGTGGATGAGTGGCCTGGTTTTTGAGGTGCACCTGCAGCTCCCAGTGACTCCTGATAGCTCAGGGGGCACCTGGATGCTATGTGTGGCTTCAAAAGCCCAACTTTGGACTTGGAGTATGTGTTTCATGTACGCACCCTGTCAGAACTGTGTGGTTAGGCTCCTGTTCATTCATTCCTGAGACGTGCAGTATGCAAATGTAACTTATTGTCACTGTTTCTCCTCGAAATTCATTCAGAAACACCTATTGTATTTTTCTTTTTTTTTTTTTCTTCCCATCCTAGGTGGACTTTTCATGAGGAACACTGTTCAGGAGCACAGTGCATTTCGATTTGCTGTACAGTTATACAACACAAACCAAAATACCACAGAAAAGCCCTTCCATTTGAACTATCATGTAGATCACTTGGACTCTTCAAACAGTTTTTCAGTGACAAATGCTTGTAAGTAAATACACGCTTCTTAAAAAAATATTTATTTTCTGTCTGTCCTTACATTCAGTTTCTCTGTGGTAGCTCAGATGAGCTCTTGTTTATACGACATAATGTAACAAATGTGTGTATTGACATGAGAGTTAGTAGATTTGCAGCATTATACGGTTGAATAATACCTTAAGGAAAGTTCTCTCACCACTTATTTTCACCCCTTTAGTTTTGTTTTCCGCAAAAACAACCATGTTAGTTATATAGCAGTGCTGTGTAGCTGTGATCAGTGAATTGCTGCTGAAGTAACATCCCTTTTCTGATGAGGCTACAACCTTGCCGTGTGAAACAGCGTAATTTGCAAATAATTCCATGTAGGAATAAAACAGAAACAGCTGTTTACAAGTGACCTTGAGGGGACAAAGCTAGAGGGGCTTACTTCTCTGCCCTGAAATGCTGGGTTGTTTTCTTACAGTGAAAGTCCTGTTAAAAGCTGAGGAGACTGTAAACTGACAAATACCATTAGAGCTGAGGGGAGAGAAAATAGAATCAGAACGCCTAGCGTTATGAGAAATAGCTCTGCACCAGCAGTGCATGCGTACAATTTGAGCCTTTATTAACAGAAGAAAGCAAGATAGAACTTTGAGTAGTGTTAATGTGGTGTTAAAATGCGAAATCTCTTCCTGAAAGACTGGTGCGTGTTCTGCATTTAAAGAAGCATTCCTTTACCAGTAGTAGTTCCTGAATATTTGTTTTAAGAATGTGTCCAAATTCAGTTTTATACAGTTTTCGTTGTAAATCTTTGACAATGAATGGAGTCTTTTTATGAGGTAGTTGCATGCATTTTGCATTATACAGAAATATGTCTGTCCATGATCTAAAGGACCTCTGAATACAATATACTAACTTTGTGTTATGAACAGAATTCCTCTTTATATACCCACAGTACAAAATGTTCAAAGAGGAAGCATTATATATTAAAATAATGAAGTATTGGGGTACAGAAAACTAGTATATCTTGTTTTAAGACAATTTCATGTTTTGACTATCTTATTTCTTTAATTTTTGTTTGTTGGGGATAGGATAGTTCTTATAATCCTGTCCCATGCTGTATAACTGGAAGGCTGGACAAGTAGATATTTTAATCTTCTAGGATTTCAGGTATTTTCTGAGAAAGCTGATGCTTGAAAAATATACAATAGGAAATATCTGGACAAATTTTGGATTGATATTCTAATATATCCCCCATGTGACTGCTTCTTGCTAGTGCAGCATTACATGTTTTAAAGGGTTTTGAATTAGGACCTTTAAAACTTTTGCAGGGGGGTTAATTATACAATATCTAATTTTAAAAAATGGTAAAGTGGAAAAAAAAAAAGGTAAATAAAAGCATGTCTGTACTTTGCATTTTATTTTGCTAATCCTATCCAGCCTCAACAGCTCTTACAACAAATGTCAGACTATTAATCCTTAATCAGTGTAATCCCTTCAAGAGGCTGTATCTCAAACATAGTTTCCTAAATATCAATTATATGGATTTAAACTAAATACATTAAACTGCTTGGGTGATTAATTATTAATTGTTTCCTAAAGTTCTGCCAGCACTTCTGTACAGATCCCACCAAGACAAGTGAACCACACACTCATTCAGAGGCAGTCAATGTATTATTTAGTCAGTGTGCTTCTCATCTTCTGACATCTAACGATTTTTGCTTTTGCTTGGTGATGGCTGTGGTAATTTTAGTAGGATGAGATGGTTTTCTGTAGTATAGGGTTGCGTGTTCCAACACACATATTACCAGTGTAGTAAAACTGGGAAAACTTAAATCTCTGGAGAAACCATGGACCAGAGAATACCAACCTATGATAACCTATTTAAAAATAGAGGATGTGAAAAAAGAAACAGAAGAAAGAAAATGGAAAGGTGACCTTGTCCATAGCTATGTCAACCATCTGGTAATACTGTTGGTAGGAAAAGAAGACAGTGAGTCCAAGTCACCAGTCAGATGGGTCTCGGTATCTCAAAATAAATTAAAAAAAATATAGAACAACAGTTGCTCTTTTTGGATCTGGAAGCAATTATCTTTGAAAGTCAGAATGTTCATACATATCCATGCATTAGGATGAGCTAATAACTCCTCACACTACCTGGCTAACATGTAAAACATTCTGACCTAAGTACCCTTAATCACATCCTCACTTCCCAGTGGAGTGGCAGATAATTTCAGGATGCTGCCATATCCATGAAGGAATTCTTTCCACAACATTTTTACTTCTCTTGGAGATAAGCATAAATTGTCTTCAGTGCTGTCACACAACCTTTTGATCAATATTTGGAATTGGCAGGGACCCATAGGAGAGAAACCTGCAGTGACTCTGACTGCCTTCACTAGAGAGGGAGACTGTGACTGACTTTGTGGTGGGACAGGTGAAGGAACTGAACGGAAATTGGAGAAAGTAGCATGTGTAGCTTGATCCTAGCGCCTATACTAGTCAGTATCCATAAAATAATACTTTTCATTCTCCTTTGCTTTGATTTATATGATAGTGGCTGTACTAAGTGTTCATGTGTGCAGGGATTGAGGGGAGCTCTGCTCAGGAAAGACTTATGTTCTTAGTGTACAGCTGCATATCCCTCTTGGTGCATTCTGGTACATTCCAGAGGCAGGAGAAAAAAATCTCTTCTGAAGTATCCTCATGAGCCAGAGATAAAAAGCCCACCTCTGGTAGGGCTGATTTGGCAGTATCCCAACATAGGAACAAAGTTGTTTAGAAGCAAAAGAAAATTCCTGCCATAAGCCCCTCCCTCTCATTCCTTTTTCAGTTAAATGATGCATAGTCTGATTCATGTACATGTACTCTCTGCTTTATTGATCGCACTGAGCCCCTCTCTGTATATTGAATTTAAACACAGGCATACAGCATTCATCCACTCTGTATTTATCTGCCTACCTATTTATTTAGCTGTATGATGTCTTAACGGAGCAAATGCAAACACAGATGAAAATTCCAGTGTATTTAAAGGTGAATTGAAGTTTATCAGTTGGCTCTGGGGGGATTTATTACGTCTTCTAAAATATGCAGCTTTTTGCCGTCAGAAAAAAAAAAAAAAAACCAGAAGAGGAGGAAGATAACTTGATCTGTGAATTAATAAAATCAAGTAAAACATGGATGTTACATTTACTTCAGAAATGCTCATATAGGAAGTGAACTGGCTTTTTCAGAATAATATGAATATAACAACTCAAACATATAAATTCATCATTGAAGTGTCTTTAATGCTTTTCTTATAACCTCTGATAAAGGATGTTAGTATTAATGTTGAATTATGCATACAGTTCTGTAGATCATATTCCCTAGAAATAACCCACGTATGTCTTTCTGCTCTGCACTTGTAGTGCACTATACTAACACTGCTCTAGCCTCTGCAGTGTCAGCTCATTAGCACACAGATCTCATATTCCCTCTCTGCACTGTCATTGCAAAAAATTGCTGTTGTACACCTTTACAGCCAACAAACGTGCACTTGTGTTATGTACAGTTTTCAAGAAATATTTAGAAAAATAAACTCAACCTTATACATAGTCCCCATGGAATTTCTCAAAGCATTAGTTTTCATTAAAATCTGTTGATCATGAAATGATAGCGGTGGGATGTGTACGGGTGAAAAAGGGCTGTGATTGCAGAATCTAATTGATCTACAGGCAGATTCCCTCTCAGCTAAACCTAATCTATCAGCTGCAAATTCTTGTCCTGTTAATTTTTCTGAGTCATTTCTCATATATCTTCTGAACCCAGAAGGCTTTTTATATTTTACCAAATGTTGATGTGTAGTGATTTTTCCACAGGCACTTGTTCTTTAAGAGACCAAAAAAAAAAGAGGGAAGATATAATGACATGCTTACCATAAGTCGCTAAAATCCTGTGAGTGAGTGTATGGACACTTTCTTGAGGGGGTCTGATTTCAGAGTAACTTAGGAAATTTTTCTTTAGCATCCTTGCAGTCCTTGTGTTTAATCTTAAAAATTCAGCTTCAAAGATTTTAATGGAAAAAGTGACCATTTGTTTTTGTCAGAATGTCACAGAAAATGATACCACGGGGTTAGTAGCAGAGAATCTTTCCAGTTTAACTGTATTACTCCTTTTCCCAAAGCACAGGAGCCCATATATATATATATATATATATATATATGCTTACACACATACTCATTCACACATATGCACACACACACTTTTTCCTTAGGTGCTGCTCAGCATTTCTTTTTGCCAGTGGGCAGATAATTTGCTTCCCTTGCATCTGTGTACTCTTTGACCAGCTGGCAAAGGATGCTGATGCTGAAAGTGGTCAGCTCCCTTCTGCCAAAAGCATAAGCATGTCTCACTGAAAGTCTTGCCAAGTTTGAACCATGTACTGGAGGTTTTGCGTCAGTAGAGACCACAGGGTAGATGCCTCACTCTCCCAATAAGGAATGCACTATGGTTTCTCCGAGCATTCTGTGGTAAAACACCTGGAAATGTGCTTTCTACACAACTCTGTTCATTACAGATCCCTGAAAATGCCTTTTATGCTGCAGAAAGTACTCGAGTGTTGTATGTTACTGCTGAGTGACAAAGAAAATAGCTGGCTTTAGTTTAGGGGTCAAAGCTTTGCAATATTGGGGTAGGTCGAAAGGTGAAGGGTGTGTTCAAACCAAAGTTTGTTTCTACTTTGTGGCAGAGCAGATGATTTGTCATTAAGCTGAATGTGATCTCAGTGTTAGCAGAAGGAACTGTACTGGTTTCAAATATGTTTTATTATTTCTTAAATTAATTTTAAAATGAGCTGACTGTCCTTTCTCTCCTCCTCTGCTACATACATAGCATTTACATACTCTTTAATGTTAGGGTTCCTCACACTGTTTGGTTTAACTCACACTGTAGACGTCAAAAAAAATCTCATATGAATTGACGCTTTTTTGAGAAACTGAATTTACCAAATGAATAAGGAGTAAAATGCAATGAAGAGCACCATTTAATTGTTCAGTTTTGAAAGATTTTGTGCAGATGCAGAGATGAAATTGTTCACTTTTCCTGTGTAGCACCAGGCCTGGAGGACCCATGAGACTATTGGCAGGGGCTGGAGAGCTACTGGTTCACTACACATTCTAATAAAAGTTATAACAGCTGTAGTTTATCTCTAGGAGGAAATGGAGATGCCATGATGGGAAACAAGCATGTGACAGTAGCTTGTAGCAAAACCAAAAAACCCCACAGTTTTGTTGAAGGCTGAGTCAGGAGCTTGTCCAAGAGCCACAGAAGACAGCGAGTTTCTTTCCTCTGGGTTCTCCGTGTTCAGTGTCTGGGAGGTGGGAGGCTGTCCTACTGCAAGTGTAGGATTGTTATGCAAGAAGGTGTGAAATGAGGGAGCTGATGTATCTTTGGTGATTCTTTATTGTCACAATCCAGCAATTTAACATTTTTTCATTTAAAGTACGTATTTTGTCATTACCGATTTTGGAATGCTAATTTTGATTTAGTTAGGCATCCTTAAAATGTTTTAGAATATGTTATTTTTAAAGCTGCAAGAGTTTGGTTTCATAGTTTGGTTTCAAACCAAGCCAAAGTATATGATTGAAAACTCATGTTAATTTATTGTGAGACAGATATTTACGTTGAATTCATATTTGACATTTAAGTTACATCCTAAGATTGGTATTTTATATGCTGTTGCTGAGTATCGATCACTAGAAGGCTGTGGCCCCCTTTCTAAGGGACCCTATAAGGCAGCCTAAAAACTCTATACCTGTTGTTGTGAGGTTTGCTATACAAGGGCTTGTACCTCCACTGGGATAATGTGGCGATCTAAAAATAGAAATATAAAAGTGGTTGATCTAGATCAAACCGGTTTCTGTGAAACTGTGCTATGATCACTGCAGTGAAGCAATATCCAGATTTCATCCGTGGGGAATCTTTTTCTTCTTTATGTTTATATGTTACATTTGCCATCAGAGGCAGAGGCGTGCTTTCCTCCATTGTATCAACTTTATATTATCATTGATCTTCAGAATATCAGTTGCCCTAAAAAACCTCAAACTTGAAATCATCTTGGAGTTTTTCATGTACAGTCATCTGATGAAGGCTCCAAAGTAGACACTCATGTTCAGCTGTGTGTAGTCATTGTAGTGTGGACACTAATAACTATCACACAGCTTCATAGTATGTACTCTGGCCTGTCTATCAGGTAGTTTGGAGATATTTCTTTAGCAGCAGAAATGTAGAGTTAATTTATTCAGTACAGAGCTATATGTGAAACACCCAAAGGCAGTGCGTCCCTTTTTAGTTGATCTCACCAAGATGCAATTATTAGGGGTAAAACTATGATAGCTACACAGAGCAAGAGAGAAACTGGTGATGAGGTTTCTGTGTAAAGAGGAAGAGTGAATGTAGGAAGGAGTTCTGTCTATGAATCCACCTAGCAGTCATTCCTGCATATCTACCTTATGGTGTTTGAGGCACTGGGTCTGTTTTATCATCTTAACTGCTTCTAAAATACCAGGTGGCAATGTGCAGCCCTCACACATACGCTGCACAGGAGGCACAGAAGCCCTTATGCATGAGGGTCAACCTGCAGGGACACTGTGCTGTGAATAACTTGGCCAGGCACTTGTAAAAAGGGTGAATTGCTCTCCTAGAATTGGATAATAGCCCAGCTGAGCACTCTTCTGCTGGAATGGAGTGACCTATCTAGCCACTTGTATATAATTGTTTTGCTAGACTCTTTGGACATTTCAGATATGTTGAAAGTTTTTTGTTTGTTTGTTTGTTTGTTTGTTTTTCAAACATAATTTGCAAAATGTTAACTTTCGGACCACTTGTAAGTTCCATGATTGCATTTGGATGCTTGGTCTTGCCCTTCTGTTGGGCTTGTATTTGTTGGAATTTATTCAAATACGGTTTGAAATTCTGATTAAGAAGTAAAAAAAAAAAATAAAAAAATGCAGGGCTGCGTGGCGACTTCGCTGTCTTGAGTCATTTTTAATACAAGAACTGTCTTTAAAATGATATGCAGATATCTGGGAAAGGCATAGCTGCTCTCTGATGGTATATAGTCTATGCATATTTACTTCATTCCACGTATACTTCATTATTTTCACAGCTCTTTCTTCTGGACTGATGTGTGTAATGGTGCTTGCTGATGTCACCATCAGTAGTTTTGTCATATGCAAATATCAAGCATTTGGGCCCAGCCCATGGGGTAAGGGGACTGATCTTCGGAAGCTGTGGAGTCTTCTGATGGCTCTTAGCATGATTTGGAGTAAGCCAATTTGTACTTTTGGTAGCACAGTTTTGCTGTCTCTTATACGAGGGTAATACAGTTCACCTGTATCAGACAGGTATTGTAGGGCTGTTTGCTGTGGAAAACTTGGAGAGCTTTGGCTAACAGTGCCTTTTTCGTTTTATAGATCAATTCTTCCACTGCCCTTCCTTTAAAAAAAAAATCCCAAAATCAAAAAGTAAAAAAAAACCCACACCCCACCAAAAGCCAGCCTACTCTTTATGCTTCTGAAAAATAACTGGAAATTAGCAGTTATTAATTTGCTGCCCTTGCCAGAAGACGGCATACATTCCCACTGATGGACCTAGGAGAACATGTGTCGCAGCTGTACAGCAAGCCAATCACTTGACAAAGGAGAAATTTTGAGCTCTTTACCTGAAATAAGCAAAGCTGTTGGAAAGAAAGCAAGTTTAATATTGGAAAGTCCTTTGTCTCCCACACACCATGGATCTTTATTGTAACTATGGTCCACACTTTTACAGCACAGCATCTGCCCAATTATTGCCCACCTGACCCACACTCAGGCTGCTTATTTGAGTGGTGGGAGAAAGAACTGTCTTTACTAGAAGCAGTGTTGCCTCTTGATTTCTCCCTGTGAGGTCTGCAGAATGGGCTGTAATCAGTATCTCACAGCTGCCAGCTTTTCCAAGAGATATGAAGCAGTGCATTTTAGGGACTGGTGCCTTCCATGGTTTCTTTGTCTGATTTCCATTTCAGAGCTCTTCATCCAAGAGAGGTGCTGCAGCCCACTTAGTGAACATGGATCAGGTCTAGAGAATCCCAGGGTTGCTGGATCATGACATACATCTTGACTGGTCTTTGTACCCTTCTGTGTGTGCTAAATTCTTTAAAATTTTTTGGTGGTGATTGTTTGTGTTTTTCTTCCAGGAGATTGCAGAGGGAGAAATGGCAATTGATAAGTTTTTTCAGGTGATGAACTTTCCATAGCCTCCCTACAGCAGAACATGGCAAGACATTGTTTTTCACTGATTACAGGGGTTTTGTCTTCTTGGGCTTTACCACTTGTGTCATCAAGTTAGGATTCTAATGAAGTCTGATGGTCAGAAAACTCGAGTTCATGTGCATTCCTTTTTCCTAGCAGTTAGATGAGAGCTAATTAGTGTCCATTGATTTGCAAAGGACTGACCCAGGGTCTAACCTTGCATTGAATCGAAGCTGCTAGGGGGATTCTAAATCACCTAGCAAGTTTAATGTACTCAAACATCTTTTTCCAAAGTGTTTGTGCAGTGGTCAGGTATCATCTCCAGAGTGGCTTCACTGCCATTGTGGAGTATGTCAAAAGGACCTGGACCTAAGGAAATGCTGGCTGAGTGAGCACTCAGCATATCTGCTATCCTACTTTGAATTTCCTTTCTAAAACATTAAATTTTGTGCCTGTTTACTTGTGACTTCTTAATGAATATAAAATGATACTAAAGAGAAAAAATGTATGTGGTTGTCCTATGCCATCTAATGCTATATTTTTTCTGTTTCAGCCATGTTAGCAGAGTGATTCTCATGACTAATGGTAGTTTTCATATGTTTATATTGAACTCCTCGGCCAGCTCTGACTGAGTTCCTCCACAGAACTATTATCTCACTGCTGTTCTGTGCATCCCAGAAATGGATTGTATATCCTAGAATGTCATGCTGCATGACTTCAAAAACACATATGACTGGAAATTATGGGAGCGACTTGCTAATCTTTCCTTTCAGATGTAGTTCCCAAATGGTTTTAAAGATTAGATTGGGATCAACCAGAAAATCAGAGAATTAAAAATAAAAGCTTTTAAAACAGTTTTAGACCAAAAATTGACTCTCAATTGAAACCAAATGTTTTGTTTTGGAAATGATGATTTCTGGGGTTTGTACATTTTTTTCCTTGATTGAAACAATTTGGTGAAGCCTGTCCGAGTTAGCAAGATGTTTCTGCAGACATGAGTCTGCCTTTTTCAGTCTAAAAGCACCTGTTATGTCCAATTTTTATAATGACATATAGATGATGAAAAAAAAATTGTGTGTGTTTTCGGAGAAGCTGTCTGCATTTTTCAGGGTATATAGTTCAAGCTCTTGTGACAGATTTTATGGATAGACAATTTTTGTCAGTTAAAGTATGTATAGTATGTCTTTCCACACCATCTACAGGCAACTTAATTACCTGGAGAGGCAGTGAGATAAGCCCAAAATTGATGAAAATGAGACCACTTAACACCCCCTGACATTTTCCACTACTCTATTTTTGTGCTCCAGGTTCAGAAGTTGCCTTGTTTAAAGCACAAATCAGTATAGCTTTACTACATGCAGAGCGTAGTAAATGTAGTGATGGTTTCTACAACCACAATGTCCTGTTTCAAAGGTGTGTATCCAAATGCATCAGATGTGCTTTACTGACAGTTGTTTTGTGCTAAATAACACAACAAGAAATTGCAAGCAGTGATACGTAGTTTTTCATATCTGCAATGACCACTGGGACTTAAAAGTTTTAGAGCTTCATTGTTCTGCCCTAACAGAAAGAAAAAAAAGCCTCTTTGTATCCCATGAAATAAATACGGGCAGTCAAGCGGAGTCTTCCTCTGATCTGATTTACAGCGGGGTAAATTTGGAGTAGCTTTGTGGGAGTTTGAAGGAGTGAAGCCAGTAAAGGGTAAAAAAAGAGTGGTCCCTCATGGGGTGTTCCTGGCTTTAAGCCTCTGGATAAGTGGGGAATGTGGGTCCAGGACAGCCAGTGGGTTCTTGGAGCATCTTAATCAGTAGTACACCTCTCCTCCAGGACTCCCCAGGTTGTCCAGGCTTTTGACTTCAGCAACTAACTGAGTACTCTCTTGTGTAGCATTGCACATATTTGCTCTTGGAACTCTGGGAAATTTAACAAAACATTCACGTTCAGCAGTAATAAGTGTCCCTTTATAAATGATGCTGGGTATCTCAGAAGTATCAGTAATAGACTGTGTAGAGTAGAATCTGCCAAGGAAAGATTTTGTTTTCAATTGAAACAAAATAATGTAAATCAAGTAGTCTCCAGTGGAAAGTGCTGACCTTGCTTTTAGCAGGAGTCACTTACACCATCTCTACTTTCAGATTTTTGTTTTTCTTTTCTCCTTTCCTTCTATATTTGTATTTTTGTAGCTTTGAACCTTTCACTACTTTTCTCTCTCTCTCTGCATCACTTTATGGATTTTGCAGTTCTTGTATGAATAGAAGCTGTGTGACATTAAAGACCATAGACTCTTCTGTGAAATTTAACTCATTGTGTCTCTTATGTGCTTGCATAAATAATGATAGTCCTGACTGAAAAACACAGCACCTTTTCCTGAGTTGCTCTAGGGATAATTCCAGAACAGATCTCTGTCGAAACAGGGTCTTTGGCTGAAGCATAAAGCTAACATTTTAACCTATTTTCATCTGTAAAAACACCCTGTTATTTTTCATGAATAGTGAACCTATTGTGGGTAGTGATGCTGCTAACTCCTGCATCCTGGTCAGGTTCCAGCTTGGATCATTATCAACATAAATCAGTTATTCTCCTGGAAGCTTTATTCAGATAAATTATCTGCACTTCCTGTCTTAAATTCTTATTGTGTTGTTCTGCAGTGCTAGCCCCTGTTTCACATAAGATGCATTTGAGATTTGAGTTGAGGCAATCTCTGCATTCGCTGGAGGATACAATTTGATATTAAAGTATATTTTTGTTGTGGGCTTTTCTGAAAAGATTTCATGCTTCCTTGGTAATGTCTGGAGATTCCCTGCATTAATAAGATTGTTTTGTTAATTGGTTCCAGAATCTGCTGCTCTGGAATAGTCTGCCTTATTCAGAATCTTCACATGAATTGGAAAATGGCATCTTTCTGGACAAAATTGCAAGCAGGATTAATAAGATTCCTCCTTTCTATTGTGTGGTCTCTAAAAATGCTTGTATCAGCCCTGTGTATATATTATGTATGCTGGGTTGAATTCAATCTGTTGCAACATTCTCTGTGAGGGGATTAAAATCTTCTTTGAAATATCTTAATCAAAATTGATTGTTAATCACGTTTTCAAGAAGCCTGGGTGAAGCTGTGTGTGAAATATGAATCTATCATTTCAGTTTCTCATAATTCAGCTGTGTAATTCAGTGTATGTGGAGTACACTTGCAAAAGGTATTGGAAAGCTCCAAAGTCAGGAGACCTACTCCTGCAAAATGGGTGTGGGAAGGGCAATAACAGTTTAAGATTCTCCCCTGCTATCCTGCCTGCCTCATTCCTGGATGAAAGATGCTATAGAAGTGTAAAGCATTATGATCAAACCTCCTGGATAATCAGGACTGTGACTTTGTTCTGCATGACAGAGAAGGGCCTGCAGCTCAGCCACTGCTGCCTGCCTTCTCTGCTGAGCCTGCCAGCAAAAAGGGTCAATTAGTGCCAACTGCAGGAGTGCAGCTCCATTACAAAGGCCTGTGTCCACTTACAGCTATTCATTTAAGCTCTCATTATGGCCTTTAGGTTAATAGCAGTGTACACTGCTACCTAATCATTTACCTGAAACAAAGAGACTTTATTTTACCAGGTTAGCCATCTTCTTATCCAGTTTGTTTGGGGTGGATTTTTGTGACTTGAGTCCAACTTTAAATCTCTGAGAGGATTGTATCATGTTGTGCTGTGATGATTACAGTTCAAGTGCGCAGAGATTTATTGCCAATATAGGATAAAAAGTAGTAACTTTAAAATATTGATGATCAAAGCAATAAAGATCTACAGCTTGATAAATTCACTCATTCTTAAAAGCTGACTTTTTCTATGGATGTCCTGCAGACAATTTTTTACCTTAACAATATAATCAAGGCTTTCATTTTGAAACAGCCACTGACTCCCTGTTTGCAAAGGCAACTTCCACAGTACAGCCTGTCTCATTTCTCAGAGGTGGGGAGGCACCGATGGGGTTGTGAGCTTTACCTGTTTGCCCACTGGACAGCGAGTGTTCTCTTTCTGAAGAAGTTGGTTCCCTGAATCTTTTTGCTGTTGGCCATTATGCTATAAACATCACGCTGAAATGCTTTCTTGTTGTGGCTGGCGGTGCTGGTTGTCCTTCATATTGTACTAGCAATAAGCATTGGATAATGCTACCACTTAAAGATTATTTTAATTACCAGGATATAATTTTTCTGAGCAACAGGCTTTAAGACTGAAATATGGTTGTTTATGGCTACAGATGGAACAATGTGACTTTTTAAACTTGGTCCAGCAGTGGTTTGGTTACCTGCATGTATGTACATGTGCTATTGCTTCCCACTCAGTGGTCTCTTCAGAGGGCTTGGGCATTTCTGCAGAGCTCATCTGATGGAGTTTCTTTGGAGCTTTACACTCTGTGTGGAGGAGCTGAGGTGATGGCATTGGCTCCCATTCATGGTATTAGCAAGAATGTGTGACAAGGTATATTGAACTCTCTGCAGTGATGTCTCATGGCAGCACAAATCCTGCCTGGAAGCAGAGGAGTGCCAGCCTCTAGGTCCTTGAGAGAACTGATCATTCCTCTGTTTTCCCTAGAGCACACACCAGGCATCTTGGGATTCCAAACCAGTGAAATAGGTATAAAACCTAATAATAATTCCCAGGGGTTAGGAGATTTTCCTGCAGGAGCAGGAGATTCTGTGATTCTGTGATATGTTCAGAGCCTGAGGGCCAGTGACCCACCCATCTGCAGGCTCACAGGCTGGGCAGCAGTGGTGGTGGTGTGCTAGCCCACAGCCCAGCAAGGCTGCCAGGGAGAGAGAGTCACTTCAGCCACAGCAATTGGATCTTTTTTTCCCTTCTGGGTTTTGGAAGTTTTCTTTGGGATCTGTAGTCCACAGAGATGTGTTTTTTCCCTTTAGTCAGCTGCCTTCCTTTTCTTCTATTCTTACCTTGCTTTGATACATAGAAGCAGATAGACCATAATTTTTTTTTTAAAAAAAGGAGCTATTTCACTTCCCAGTGAGAGTGAACAGGCCTGTGAATGGCGCCTTCTGTTCCCTGTCTGCCTGGGTTCCCCTCGCACCCGTCAGCCTCAGCGTTAGTCTCATTCATGTTGAGCTGTTAGGTTTGTTTTGCTCTCAAAAAAACCTCTTTGGAGAGTGGGCAAGTTTCACACTGAAGTAGTTAACAATCCTAAACTTGCTCATATTTCCTCAGAAGTGACATTAGTTATTCCCAGAGTAGGTTTACTCAGATCACTGGAGCTTCCTCTGAACCCAGTTTGACTTTTGAGCTGGTTACAAATCCTTGAGATTGTGTGAGCTTCCTGCGGAGCTGGAGCTCCTGTATGTAACTCTGGAGGGATCCTGGCACTGTCGGTGGAGTCTGTATGTAAATACAGTAACTGGGTGAATGAAAAACCAACAGTACAATTATTCAGCATTTCGTTAGTTTCTTGAAGCCTGCCATGCACTGGTATGAGTCTTCTGCAACTCCCAGTGGCAAACCCCCTAAAACAAATGACCGAGATTAGTATTATTTATAGATAACCACAACGATCATTCATTCCTCTCAAGCTGTTTATTTTTGGGCAGCCCAGTGAAACTGATGAAATTGCCAGTTGTCTGAAATGCTCCTGCCAGTTGTTTGAATGAACGGTATTGATTATAGTTACAGGACTATTCATCTCATACTGGCACGCATACAATACATGCATTATAAAAATGTTGTCTCTGTTGACAGCTGGGTTATGAAATGATACACTGAATTATATATCCTTATAGACAGTCTACGTATAGACTTTTCTTAATCCTAATTCAAAAGTATTAAAAGTTACTTGAAGGAACACAGAATGGAATATCAGACTCTTAAGAGTATTATAGTACCTTCCTTAGAAACGACCAGTTAACGAATTTATGTTGAAATGAGCTGACACAATGAAACCCCAATTGGTGCTAACTGGTCTAAACAATCTCCTGCTGTGGAGGTGGAGAAAAATTTGTTTTATTAAACGCATAAAGGATTTCTTGGAAGATGCAGATACAAAAGAGACTGTTTGAATCTACTTTATTATGGCAGTTTCATTTTAAAATCAAAGAAGCATTGAGGCAAGCCCTGTTTGCAGTGCATACAGTAATAGTCTTCTAGCTTCGCAGCAAATACCTTAATCTTTCTGATTTTTTTTAAATTAAAAAAAAATGCAGTGATGCAGGGTTCATATTCATCTATACTTACCCTCAAAAGTTTTCCATCCTTCATTCTGTCGCTGACTTAATGATGTGTATCCCAGTTGCCTGGGTTGCTCCATCCCATTGCCTTTTGCTGTGGGATTCACTGGAGAGAAGCTCAGCAGATGGCTCTTTGGCTGCAGCTTCGGTCCCTTCACTGAAACAATCTGTTGTTCTAACTCAAAATGGGTTAGAACAAACCCCAAAAGTTGAACTAAAAGTCCCTCTCACATTTTAGAGGATGTGGTCTTTCATTGGTGCATTGTATATTTGAAGAATTCATACTTTGAAAAACCATGATCATTGCATAAAGTTTAGATAGATTTTTAAGTACTGTGCTTGAAAATTTCCCTTGTCTTCCTCTGTAGTCATGAGCGATCAAAAATAAAGTGCTCAGACCATTTTTTTTTCTAAAGTTTTATTAATGCTTACTTGATTATATCTGAAATAACACCATTGTCTCCAGCAGCTACCCCGAGAGCAGACTTACCCCATATTTACCTGAACATTATAATTCATACGCTGAACATAACCAGCAGTACACAGTGCTGACAGATGTAACTGTAGAATGCTTGGGTGTGTTTTAACATCTATTTGCAATTGTAGAAAATTTATTAAATAACTGCATTTAAGGTTTCATGAAATATATAAGTCCAGATCACAGCTGGAGTAAATTGACTTAGCAAGCCTCATGTAAGTGGGTTGAAGCAGATTTATATCAGCATGATTCATAAAATAGTGTTTAGCAGTTCTTTTTGGCAGTATAGTGGTTAGAAGTCTTTACAAATTTGTGTGTTATTCAGTTGCCAAAGGATCATATTCTTCTTCAGCTTGCATTACCTATGATAACTTTCAAATGGAATATTTTTTATCAGAATTTCAATTTTCCATGGTGTAAATGATCAATTTCCTGAATAGGAAAACAGGTTTTTTTTTCTCTTTTTCTTTCTTCCTTTTTCTTCATAGTCTGAGATTTTTCTTTACCAGTAAGTAATTCATTTGTAACCATGAAAAAACTTCATTTGAGCATCTCGTCATTGGTATTTCAGATCCTAGCAAGCCACTTTTTATCTGTCTGCTTCCTTCTGCTCAATACTTCTACTGTATTTTCCTTCCTATCAGTCTCTACAATGACGCTGTTGTAATAGAACCACATTAATTGATGATGTTTTATATTTGTTATTTCTCTAAAAATTTAATCTCTTGTTATGAGATGGATATTTACATGCTCAAGTGGATGAGTTAGCAAAATAAATACCCTACACATTTATGGGAGAATAGACACCCCCACCCCCATGCTGTGAGTGTAGAGAGAGATGGATTCTGTTGATAACTTGTGCAGTGACGAGATACAGTAGCAAGGATAAAAGACCATCTACCGCACTTGGCAAAATTTAGGGATCTCTTCATCTGTGAAAGGCTCTGCTTAATTGTTACCGAAGCCTCCACAGCTGAAATGATGCAACAGAGCAGCACAAGCTGAACAGTTGTGATGGCTGAACTTGCTCCTGCCGCTTATGAACCAGATATGCTGTAAATGCAAAGAGTAGGTCTCCCCTTATCTCTAACTGAAGCATGGATGTATGTTTGACTATTTGGCTGCACTATCAAGTTATTCAAAAAGTTAGCTTGGGAGTTGAAAAGCTGGTACTTTTGCTTGATACATATTCTCAATACCTTTGCTTTTCTGTCTTCCTTGGCAGAAAGTGGGTGAAAAAAATGTACAGTAGTGAATATCTCTTTTTTATTTTTCTATTTTTTCATTTAACTATGGAGAACTGTGATATTTTCTACTGTTCACCTCAGAGTAAAGAGGAAAATTTCCTGGGAATTCTAAGAAAAGGTGGCCTTCCCTAAGTGGTATTTTCTCATTCTTCTGTGGAGCTGCAATATGACTGATTCTGTCCTGCTTGTCTTTTAAAGGTACAAGATCAGTTATAAGGATTACATGCGATGGTTATCTGGATTCTTAAGAAAACAATGGTAGAGGAGGATATAGGGAAGGGCAATATTGTCACTTGAGTGGGTACTTGTATATGGTTCTTAGCTGTAAGTCTTTATGTAAGATATTCTTCAATATCCTGTGAATTTCTCCATAAACACGTTAACAGCTTGTTGGAGAACTCGGATGTTGAAATTGGACACTAATGTCCAAACTTGCCTTTCAACAGCCTGCTCAGCTGTACAATATGCTGGGCGGCTATTCTAATTCAGAGCCCTTCTTTGTTTGTAGCAATATCCATTGCAAGAGCCAATGTGCTGCTGTGTAGTCTCCACCATAATCTTCCATTAGATATCAGACAACTCTCTACTTCTGGATCTTTTTTTTTGTCTTTCAAGAAAGTGAGAACATGTGAGCTTGCTTAGCTTAAATAACTGGTTATTTTTCAGATTTAGTTAATCACAAGCCCAAGTTCTTCACCTGAACAATCTTTCCAGGGTCATTTATTCAAGGAGCTTTTTCTAATCTTAGCCAAAATTTAAATTTTTAAGCATAGAAATC
This sequence comes from Antrostomus carolinensis, assembly GCF_000700745.2. Taxonomy (NCBI): domain Eukaryota; kingdom Metazoa; phylum Chordata; class Aves; order Caprimulgiformes; family Caprimulgidae; genus Antrostomus; species Antrostomus carolinensis. Next base: position 178,804 of record NW_010329354.1, on the reverse strand, counting down.
CTGATTATGCTGTTTTAGAGGAACTGATTTTCCTTATTTTTAAAAAGTGTAGGTGGGTTGTTTTTTTCTTTCGGATCAAACTTGGTTTTATTCTTTTCCACTGCAATTGCGTCATGGATTAAATGCACATGTGTTTGCGCAGACATCTGCTTATATTAAGGACAAAATTTTTAAAATTATATGTATGGAAGCATCATTGCGTAATATTACTGTAATCAGTAATGTTTCTTAATAAGCTACACAACAATATGATTACTTGATTCCTGAGAAGAGTCTCACAAAGGTGAGTTACGTTTTATGGAGAGAGATAATTTTCTCACTTGCTCCCCTCAGCCTCCCAAATCTGATACTCAGAAATAAATCTTTTAGGAGAAGAATTTAATTATCTTGCATTTCCCACATCGTTGGCTCCAATTAACTGACTGTGCTTTGAATTCTCTCCTTCATTTGGGAAGTTTGAATGGACTCTGTAAATACAACATTTTTAGGAAGAGACTTCAGAATGCAGCTTCTCAGAAGACTACAGCTCTGTACAGTGTGATTAGTTGCACTTACTGGCTTGACCCAGCACATTTATTCTGGTTAGCTGAAGTAAAGAAAATCCTAGATACTGTCCTTATTTACATTTGTTTGAACTATCCTTTTAGTAAAAGAAAATATTTTTATTGCGGCAGTTTGATGATTTCTCCTTATTCCCTAGTAATATACTCCAAGTTATGTTTTTATTCAAAGTTAATTGTGTGATAGCAGGATATTTTTTATTTGAGAATAGTTTTGGGGGCTGGGACAGAGGAAGGAGAGGACCGCAAGTGAAGGGAAGCCACAGCTTAGAAAAGGATCCAGAGACAAGAGAGTTAAATTGTGTTTCTTTCTAAGATGTGAAATTGCTTGAAAGTATTCCTTTCTAACATACAACCTTGCCGTGTTTGCTGGTGCTGTTCTGAAAGATTTTCAATTACTGTACCATGGGCAGATTTTATGGAAGGGAAGTTTTCTTTCTGAAGAAGAGAAATTAAATCATACTTGCGTGTTTTGGAACTAATGTGTAGTGTGTATCCATATATTCATGGCTACTGAATTATCCTGCTTCTGTCAATCTCTTTCTGTTCCCGTAGTCCCTCAACAAATAAGAGGACGGATTCAGAGTATTTTGATTCCTCCAGAGTAAAGAGGAGGCTCCTATCAGTTGGCCACCATCTGAATCCATGTAAAACCCAAGAATTTTGATGAGATGAAAGATTTTTATTGAACATAGATTAAACCAGAATAAAATCCCAAAGGTTCTATGCTTAAAGAAACACTGTAAATTTATAGATTATGTATACTCTGTGTAAAATTGTGTTTCCTGCTGTCCTTACTCACAGCACCAACATGACTTACACTGGAAAAACCAGAGGGGAAAACACTTTTCTTCTTTTTTTCTCATTTATTTTTGCAAGTAGCTGCAATTCCTGACTTGTTGCAGGATCTCATCACTTTCTGTCTTCAATTTTTATACAATAACAAGAAAAAGCAGAAGAACTGCATATAAAAGTACACTGTTAAATCCATAAAACATTTTGAGGGAGGTGGGCTGAGTGCGGGGCCTGAAATTGCCTTGAAAATTATCTTTAAAAACTGACTTTGTATCCAGCTGAGGATGGAACAAATACATTGAAGAGGATAACAAAAAAAAAAAAAAAGCTGGGAAAACACAAATTTACTACTTGAGCAAAGAAAAATAGTGTTCCAATACAGTAACTCAAATCCTGGTTGCTTTCCTTAATAGGATGGCTTCAATGGGATTTAATTTAGGTCTAGTTGTACTGTCCTATGAAAAAATGGAGAGCCCAAAAGGGGTGGTTTTATTTGTTTTTAAATTATTTTGATTGTTACAAAATAATCTTGGAATTTTCAGTTCATGGAGTTCATCTTTTGATTTGTTTGATGTGGTTTTTGTAGGTCTCAAGACTTCTTGAAATAGTGGACTGACAGTGCTTATCTAAAGCTAGTGACAGCCTAACTGCATTTGCATTTCTGGCATGTTTTTGCAGACTTTTCTTGGTTTAGTGGAAAACTAAAAAGGTCAGTAGCTTGCTATCTGTCCGTACAGTAACTTCAGGTTTCACAACCATGCTCCTAACCAGAAAGGGTATTACGAGTGAATTACTCTAATGAGAAAGATTAAAAAAATAAAAAAAGAGTATTTTAAAATGTTTCACATTTACCTACTGCCGATTAAACAGAGAGTTTAGCCCCAGAGGCAAAGGACAGCATAATAGAGAGACTTGAATGCCTGTTTTTCTTTCATAGGTGATCTCAGTACAACAGGAGGTAAGAAATATTGTCTGGGATTCTTTGGGAAGCTTGGAAGAGCTAGTGAATTCATCTGTCCTTTTCATACAGCTCTACTGGAGGATTTAAATCTTCATGTCTTCAGTTTATTAAATTATCATGAGAAAGTCATTCTATTGTTATCAAATTCATTTTTCTTATGGAAGTTTCTATGCTATTTTTGTATAGAAAGGTATTATCTCACGGATAAGCCAGTGGGAAGGAGGGCTCGGACTGGCTCATGTAAATGGAAAATATACAGAGCAAATTAGAGTAAAAAGAAGTCTTCTGTGCCTATAACTGACATTTCTTGGAAAATGAGGTCTCTTATGCCTTCTATTGTAGTCTGGAGAGACACTTCACTTAGTCCATTAATCTATCTGAAAAGCTTTACTACCTGAGTTCACCAAATAAATCTATTCCAAGGTCTACAAAATTTTCAAGTCCAAAAATAATCTGTTGATGAGCCGCTCTGAAAAGTTTGACACTATCAAGGAGTCTGCTTGAAAATCAGACTAGGAGAATTCAGTAACAGTAGCCTAGCATTAACTCTGTATGATGTATTAGTTTAAACAAATACAAAGACACATTATCATAGTCCTTTCTGTTGTCTGCTATTTTGATAGGCAGTACGGAATTACATAAGTTATATATATGGGGAGAGGGGGGAGAGAGAGAGAGATATTTCCTGTTTTGAAACCTAAGTCTGTGATGAGCTGCTTTTTGCTGAATGACATGAATACTTTTCTCAATGACTATTACACTGGTTTTAACAACAACAAAAAAATTATTTTCAATTTAAACTGAAATTGGCACTGACAATTTACAAGTTAAAATTCAGAATCATTAATCTATAAAACCTGTAAGTTACTGTGAATTAATTTATAATAAATTAGTAAAGCAGAAATTTAATACTTTTAGATTTGGTAGGACACAGGTACATTTAATTTAAAGTGAGGTGTTATTTACAATCTCTAACTGAAGCCACATGCCATGTTAAGTCTGTTTCCCCCAACTTTGTACTGATCTGAATATTGCACAGTTGTGTTTGAGATACTGGTGAGGCTCATCTGCTTATTCCTTGGCTGAACAATTCCCCCCTAAATGGGCTAATTCCTTATGGTGTGGCACAGACTGGTTGAGAGCTGTGGAAGGTTCACTGTAGTATCTTACTGAGGGGAGGGATCCACAGTGCATTGCTCTTTAGCCTTGTTTTCTGCCATAAAGATTAGAATATTTGTTGCCAAGACCAGAAAAGACTTGGATAGCATTGCAGTTCCTATGTTCTTATGGACTTCCCCCTGCCTCAGTTTTCCTCTCCCTCCTAAGTTTGCACAGTGTTTTTGTAGGATACTTGGGCTTTGTTGGTGTATACAAGCAAGGTATTAGCAGATTTAATGATTCTTGTGAAAAGCCAGAGTGGAGAATTTTTTAGATACTTCTAATAGATGCTACTATTACAGAGGGATTTGGATTAAGGATGCTAATGCATCTCTGAGGATGGAGCACATCTGTGGATCGAGAGACTAAGGAATAAGTTGGAAAGTAAGCCTGGTATATATGATTAAAGAATAGGCTGAGAAAGTATTTTTTCAATAGCAACAAAGCTGCTTAAATATGTATTTTATTTATGTGCAAAGAAACATTACATAAAACCAGACCTATGTTTGAAATACAGTACAAATGATTAAATCCAATCATGTACCAGGAACTCATAATGTGAAAATACTAAAAAGTTTGCAGTGAGCCAGCTGGTTAACTGTGCATGTGAGACAACAAAAATTCATGACATCACTGATAGTAACCTTTGTGAGTACGTGATGTGCAACACGCAGTCTTGCCTATCAGATTCCACTTTCTCAATCAAAAGAGCAGCCAGTGACTTCAGATGTTGATTGCAGTAATGATTTTTTTTTTTTTTTAAAATTAAGATTTAGGAGCCTCTTGGATAGAAGGATAGTAACCCACTGATGATAAGCCATGGTATGAACAATGTGTGTAGCTTGTTAACTTTGGTAAATGTCAGAATATTTTCAGAGGAAAGACAGGGTTTGTTAACCATGTTTCCAATATGAAGGAGCTGTAATGGACATAACATAATCCAAAGGGTTTTGAAAATATATGTGGTTCCGATTCATTGGTATTTATGCTGGTGCGACCGCAAATACGATGAGATCACTGCAATATTCTCTGGCCTGGATGGATGGTGGTTGTGAATAAAAGAGCTTCTAACTCATAGCAGAGGAAGTTATAGGAGTCTTCTCATTTTCTGTTAACTCTACTAGCAAGTTTGAGAGAGAAAGGGTGAAGAAAGGGCTGTTCTTTGAAGTTATCGGTTTGCTGGTGTTTTCCTACTAGGAGAGATTTTAGTAGGTGTTAGTAGAGAAGAGACTAGGGAAGTGCAGAGGTGCCATGGTGTAAAGCAGACTAAGTCATCTGAATACTTCTAGTACAGCTCGATTGTAATGCATCGCTGAAGGGGGATCTCCTGCCAGAGTGAGTGTCTTGGTAATTTGACCTTCAGCTCTGATTCAGTGTCTTCTTCACGTAATGAAGAGTCTTTGTCTCTTCATTAAAACACCTAAGCATTGTTTAAATTTGTGCATGCAGCTTTGGGATCTAAGACATTTAGTAAAACCTTGCTGGTGTCAGTGAAGCAATTCTGTGCATGTAGAATAAGGTTGACCAAGCTGTGGTTCTTCAGGTGTGTGTGGTTCTAAAGAAATTCAAGTGCTGCCCCATACTGCCACTGTCTCGGGACACACTAGGTTTCTGATGAGGACTTCTAGGACCTCTTGAGTAGAACCCAAGGGCTGCTAGTCTGGCTTTGGCATGAGGCATTCAGCTCTTCTCTGCCAAGAGAAGATGTACGAAGAGTCCTGCTTCTCTGTCACCATCACATGTACCCCTGCAGGCCACAGTCTCATGCTGTTGCTGATGATTAATGCGATTGTTCTCTGCTTATGAATGTGGCAGGGTCTCATGGAGCACAGAAGAGCAATGGATTTGCGCCAGGTTAACATTTCACTATACAGCTGGCTGAGAGCAGACTTTGAACCAGTATTTAAAGCTACAACAATCTGTCCAAACCCTCTGAGATTAACAAATAATTTCAAATTAGACCTGTCTCACTTGGCCACCCCCTCCTCCTCTGAAGGGCAGCAGTCAGTTAAGAATTAACATGTAGCAATGTGACTTTTCTTTCACAAGCAGGCTTTTGCTGAACCATTTCCGTCAATTTTGGCTTCCACATTATTCAGCTGTGCACCAGACAACTCTTCTGTTATGTGCCAATTAACCCAGCTTGATAAATAGTGATTATGCATAATTTATACAGAATAATATTCTTGTTGTTCCCTATAAATCAGGCACTGGCTAAGATGAGGCTACTAGTCCATGAATTACTGTCAGATGTGATCATGAAGGTCCAGGAGGCTGGAAGGACTCTTTGACTGTAAGGCAGATAGAAATTTTACCAAGAATAAAACTAGATAGAGGGGTGCTTTTGTTTTTGTAAGAGGAATTGGGATTTTGATTTTGCAGTTCTGCAGTTTGCTCTTTCAGTGTACTGAATAGATCTCTCAGTTCTAGTCCAGCTCCCTCTGAAGTCCATGGGAGCTTCTCCAATGACGGTGGTGGATACTTGATTGGACCCCTAAGAAGCATCTTCAAATGATTTCTCTGGCTGCTGAAGCCAGGTTTTCACAGCTGTTCTGTTTCTTCTTCTGTGTTAACTGCTCTGAAGTCTCTCAGACTGATAAGCTGACAGCAGTGGGACACAGGAGCCGGTGAGAATGGCAGAGCCCCATGAACCTTGAGTAAACAGGGGAGGAGATACAGAAATGTGAAATTTAGTCCATTGGTCCAAGATGTAGTTGCAGTGACAGTGCTTGCTGGAATACTATTGCAGAGCCTCCAGGAAAGTGTTAGGGACTGTTGCTTTGGGTAAACTGGGCTGTCTGTCAGCCAGCACCATGATCTGCATACAAAGAGCCAACTGGAAACCCTCCGGAGCTGGAGGCTGCTTGCACAGCTGCTGCTTTGGCGATCACATCCCCTTTCTCCTTGGACAGACTTAATCCTGGCCTTTACCTCGTGGTGAATTTTAACCAGTTCAGTGATTCCAGGTGTGTTTGCCATTTTGCCTTTTCTATCTCATCCTCTGTAATATATCCCCACAGGCCTATAAATGGCACCACCTTAGCAGACTCAGCTCATCTTTCATCACGCTGCCAGAGCCTGGTTTTGATTTATTGCCTTTCACCACAGTGGCCCAGAATGAAGTCAACTTCTGAAATCACTTAGGAAAGGATCTGCTGAACAAGCATACATTTAATAATATGCCTCCACCTTTGTACTTCCTCCATACTGGGATGTTCCAAAGAATTAAGAAATCCCTTCAGAGTATCGGAGTGCTGGAGATAGCTGCTGCTGATTCACAGCTCTAGGCACAGCATTGCCTTTAACTGCTGTGCTTCAATTCAGCCCTGTATTCTGCTTAACATCCTCAACAGTGAAATGCTGCCATTTTCTGATGGATGTGACTTATTTTTCTTCAAACCACAAAGTGCTTGCTTTTCTCTTAGCCTGTTGTTTAAAATAAGTGAGATAGATCATCTCTGAAAATGGTAACAGTAGCTACTTGGATACTCCCTGGTCTACCTCATCTTGTCTTTTTGTTCCAAGACAGAGTGCTTAGTGGCTTGTGGATCTCATTACTTGAATAAAATTATAGAAATATTCATTATTTTATGTTAAACTATTAAATGCTAGTATGTGTTTATTAGAATGTGCATATTAGTAGAGTCTATTGACTGCCTATAAGTAAATGGCTGCTAAATTTAAGAGTGTTTTATACCTGAATAACTTTTGAAATAATAGGGTTTTTCATATTTTTCTTCTGACCAACATTTTTAGAAATTTTTTTTCAGAAAATAAGAGATACAGTTACAATCAAAAGTGATCACAGCATGCTGGCTGTGATAGTAGATCAAACATAGTAGATTAAAATGAAAAGCATTTCAAATGGTGCAACAGATGGAAACAAGTTATTTAGCTCAAGTATGTGTTACCTATATGTGTTGCATGCACAATGTCCTTGGTTCTGCAGGGATTAGTCATTAAACAGGAGTTGGAGTCTCGGATGTGAAGAACACAAAAATATCATTGTTTGCTGTGAATATATTTAGACCCTCCTGAGGACAACTTCACTAGGTCCTCTGGCTCCTTCACACAGGTGTTAGTTCATCTTCTGTGTTTCAGGGGAAAAAAGAGTGTGTGGTTATGTGTATAGGATAGACCAAGCCTTTTCTGAAAGGGCAAAAGCTCAATGAACCAGCTGCTTTACATCCACACATTAAGTCTCTACCACTCCCTGACCATGAGGTGAGTGCCTGAACTCAAGCATCCAGGATCGTGGAGCTGCCCATCAGGAGCAGAGTTTCGGCATTGCACATACTGCTGTTGTTGGCAAGGCATTGATTATCCTGGAGAAACTGATCAGAAACTTCTCTTCATCAAAGCACAAAAGGCAGATACCGAGGCCTTTCCATTTCTCTCCAGTAGTGAATTTACTGTCTGCAAAGAAGAGCCTCTTGCTGCTCCTCCTACAAGTATCTCCTTTGGTGCCAGGACCAGCATATGCATTAAGTGGGAGAGGTCACAACACAAATCCACAGCATTTAAATCTGAGTTCTGCAATAGTGTTACAAAGTTTTCTTTCTAGCAGCTTTTTTTAAAAAAAAAACCCCTGTGTGATATGTATTTGATGTCTTCCCTTTAAAACTAAAAGGAATTCTCCCTTGTGAGCAGTTTGTGGGGGTGGTGGGATCGGGATGGAAAGTAGTCTGTTAACAGTAGAAGATCATGGATTGCCAGGATGGGTTTAAAAATAGAAAACTTGTCTATAATTTGTGGTGCCTGACCTGAGAGCTTGGACTCCACCTTGTAAAGCCACAAGCAAGATAATGTAGTATTCTTATCAGCATGTACTTAAGTATCATCCTCAAATACCCAACATATTTTTTAAATCATCATCCAAAAAAATCAGTTGATTTGTATGGCATGTACATGTTTTCCCTATCTTTAATCCATTTAAGCTTTAAACCCCTATTTTGCTTCCCTCAAACTCCAATAGATTATACTTCAAATTGAGCCATGATAATCTGATTCATGGCCTTTCAAAAGGAGTGTTCTCATAGAACTCTGAATCCACCCTGTTTTAAAAAATCAGTATGTAATAGTAATCCCAGTTAAACAAAATCTTTTTATAATTTGGACCTGCTGATAAGAGGCCAACAGTTTTCCTGGAAACTGGGTGGATTGACTCCTGGGTTTCTTCCACCATCAGAAACTTGGTAGGTTTGCAAGACAAGATACTCATTTTGTGCTTGAGGTTCATCAAGGTTCTACAAGCTTTGTGGCCTGTAACCTGAAAACAGAGGTAGCTCAGACTCTGCATAATCTGAGGTTTGGAGGCAGTTTGGCAACTAAACAGTATATGAGTAGGTAACAGCAGCACAAGTAGCATAGCATGTTCCAAGCCACCAAGGCCACCTGCAGTATGTTATCTGACTAGATGAAGAACATCTTTCAGAAAGCTAAGCATGGCTTTCTTGGGAGAATCAAGGTTGTGTTCAGCCTGATGTTCTTCTGTCTTACAGTTTGGTGCTCAAGGATGTCCTTGCTATTGACATTTTAAACATATTGGCGAGATTTTTGAAATACCAAAGCTTTTATTTACATATACATTAAATTGGCAGTTTTGAGGGAGAGGAGTTTTAGTCCTGATTTACCTTTATCTGAGTAAAGTTACACTAATGGACAAAGTACATCAGACCTGAATGAATTTCAACTGCCTTTCTCTGAGTGCTTTCCAAAACTTACCTTTCATCAGCCTTTCTGTCTAAAAGGATCTGACTTCAGGTATGCACTTCTTTCTCATGAGCAGTCATTGTAGGTCTCAACAGGCACTTACTGGCATCATGGTGTGTGTGAGACTCTGTGCTGCTTCTCTTCCTACTAGCACTGTTACAGCCTCAGTGGCCTATTTTTATTGTTGCAAGCTGGCATTTTTCATACGCTCATAAAATTCACACAAATGTTTCAGTGCGAAGATCCAGCACGCAGCAAATTAATGTACGTTGTTAGGGTTTTATTTGACTGTAGTAGTATATATAAAGGCCAAAAGGTGTAAAGTTTAATGAGTCAAATCATGTATGTCATAAATAATTGGGCATACTGAAGGAAACCACGATTGTGGTAATGTATTTGTACAGCACCCAGCACCCAGGAGCTGTAATTGTGATGAGGGTTCCAAAGTCATCCTGAAAAGTGGATAAGAAATAAAGAATCATTTAATAATGTGCAATGGAGTTGTGATAGGATGACAAAATTAATTTTGAATGGGATCTTGACCAGAGAATGTTTGGGGATGCTTGGATCTGGACATCCTTTGTTAGGTAGGATGAAAAGTTACGTTATAGCAAATATCTCAGGAGGATTTGTATCCAACTTCCTTAGTTCTCTCTCATCCACAAGAATATTCACTATTTCAGCAATGGATGTTTTCAGAAATGCTTCTTTTCTCAGCTGAATTTCAAACAACTCAGTGGAATATTTTCTTCTTGACAGAATTAAGTTTCTTAACGATTTAAATGTTAAAGGTAGTTTTATTTGCCATAGATAAATGCAGTTCACTTAATTTTTAATATGATGAGTTTGTCTTTAAAGGATGCTCTCAAGTCTGATTGCCTGGAGCCACCCCCACAGAGTAGCTCATTCTCCATTCAGAGGTACTGCTGTGCTGATCTCCTCAGGGCTCAAGGTAGAGAGACTGTGCCTTTTCATTCAGTGTGTTAAAATGAAAGGGAAAGTGGTAGAGGCATTGTCAGTCTCTGAGAGCCTGTATGCTTACTGTATGAAGTGATGTTAATGATAACCCTTGCATTACTATAGCAAGGAAGTCATAGGATGGAGCCTTAGATGGAAAATAGCAACTGCTCTGAGATAGGCTGCATATTACTCCATTATAAAGTAGTCCCATTAGTCTGTTGGCAGAGGCTGGCAGTGAGAATTGTCTGGAATCCAAGACAATTGGCAGAAGAAAGTGGAGGGAATAAAATTATTTCACAGCTGAGGGAAACACGGAACACAAACCCAAGAAACTGGTATGAGCAATGAGCAATAATGTCAGTTGTGATTGTACTCCTACAGCGCCTTTCATCTCGAAGAGCTGGGTGATTATCAGTAAGGCAGGCCTGACAGTGCCCCTTTGACACAGGTTAATTTTGTCACACATACTTTATAGGAAATTGATATGAACAAAGGGGAAATTACTTGTCCAGACAAACAATAATGAAGAAGGAATAGTGTCTGGGGTATTGTCACCTTCAATCCCTGGCTCCAAAACTACCCTGGGCAGAAGTGCAGTGTATGCCCTTCTTGGGAGGATCCTGCTGACTTTTACAAGTCAGTTGTTAACAATATCATCTAGTGGAAATGGTGTATTAAGATCCATCTATTAACATATCTCTTTTGTAGGCTTTATACATATTTTCTTTAAACAAGCAAAATCCAAACCTACTTGTAAACATTTCTAGTAACACTTCAGTTGCTTATAGTAAGTAAAAAGAAAAAAAAAAAAGGTGTCAGATAAGTTTTGACTTTAGCTTCCAGGCAATAGACAGTAAAAGTGTTGGAGCCCATACAACCTTGCTGTGTCAGGATTACTCACAGTCACTAAAAAGTAGAAGAACTAAATACCACTAGAAAGCAAAAAAAAAAAAAAAAAAAAAAAAAAAAAAAAAAAATAAAAATTTAAAAATACACAAAATCTAATAAATTGTACAAAATGGGGCATCTGTTGAGATTCTGGCCTGGAGCTTTCCTGGGGTCTGAGTGAAAAAAATCACATCTGGTTAATGTTAGCAAATTTGTGCGGTGGGGCTGATTTGACTGGAGGGAGGATGGAACTACTAGTGAAACGGAAGGCTGGAGTTCATTGAGTTACACTGATGTTTAGGATGGCTCAGCTACTGTGCAGTACAGAAATAAAGGTTTTTATTTGTTTGGGTTGAGGTTTTTTGGGTTGGTTTTTTTTGTTTGTTTGGTTGGTTGTTTTTTTTTTTAACAAATTCTGCTTACCACTGTGATCACTCCAGCTCTGAGCATTTTCTTTCTTTGGCAGGAAACACTAGTCTGTCATGACCTGAAAGTTCCTTGTCTTATCATAGAATCACAGAGTGGTTTGGGTTGGAAAGGACCTTAAAGCTCATCCAGTTCCAACCCCCCTGCCATCAGCAGGGACACCTTCCACTAGACCAGGTTGCTCAAAGCCCCATCCAGCCTGGCCTTGAACAGTTCCCAGGAGGAGGCATCCACAACTTCTGACATCTTCTCCTGACGTGCTAGAGCATTCACAGACTTCTTTCATACCATCCCTTCCTCTGCTGAAAACGACGGCATGTGGCAGATAACTTACTCTGAGAATAAGCCCAGAGTTAGGTCTCCATTAATAAATACCTTGCACCTAATGCCAAAATTACAGCTTGTTATGATCCCCCATTTGGATAACTGTTGCTCAGGACCTCTGTCTCTTGTTTGTGGAGGTTACAACTTTTTCACATCAGGTTATAAAGCAACTCGATTATGCGCTGTCTTTGGAAACAGATGCACATCCACAGTATTAATAACTATAATTAAGAGCAGTTTCAGAAAAGCAGAGCTCAGCAAAAAAAAAGTGAGGGGTTTTTGACTAATGAGGTTGCATCAGGATTTGTCCAAATCACTTCTTTAACAGCCAAAGTATGTGTTTTACCATCTGCATTTGTCAAATAGGGAAAAACAAACATAAATCAACTGTGATTAATTAAGGAGAAATACCCAAATTCTTACTCAAACATGAGGATTGTTCTGATTGTCAACAGAAAGTAGTTTGTAAAAAGAGTTTAAAGCAAAGGTTTAGCCTTTTTATAATTTTGCCTATGGCTCAGTGATTTTAGAATAATAATGTAATTAAAACAAATATAATTACATGTTTGTTTTTCGGAAAACAAGTAACAATATGGCTATGGGTTCATGGATTTCAGTAGATTCATCTGATCACATTGGAGATTAGGTCACAAACTAAATAAAAGACCTAATGCTACAAAATTGTAACAAAATTGTGAGTTCAAAAAATGCAAATAAACATTGAGGACCAAGATAACTGGCCTTTTAGCTTCTCCTTATGAAAACAAAGGTTTTTATGCCTTTTAAATGGGTCAGTAAAATCAAACTGGCACCCTACAGTGCATGCAGAATAGATAGTCAGGAAGAATAAACTGTAAGAAATAATCAGAGGAGCTTGAGCTGAGGATTTTTCAAAACTAGTAGAAGGCTGATAGTCTGTAAAAGTGTTAAATCTTAAAGATCTACAGTGAATACAAACCTGAATCAGGGAAAATAAGACTGGGCAGGGAGGGGCACTTGTTAGAAGATATTGTTGGTGCTCCTCCAGAATTTTTAGGAAAAAAATGTTGCGGATATCTGAAAGGCCAAATCAGAAGCTCTTACTTGTGATGGGACGCTCCATGGAAGCAGCAGCTCCATGTTGGCTATTAGGTATTGTTTGGAGAAGGTCCTGCATATGGTCAGGTTGTTCACAGACTTTGATTTTTTTCTCAGATAACTCACAAATTGAGAATGGGCTCTTTGCTTAAATGAGCATAATCTGCTGTGAAAATAGATAAACCTTAATTCAGTGTTTTAAAATAGCTGTGCAAGACAGAATTTTGTCCAAAGGACAGAGGCCTTGAACCATTTTCAAACTATTGACCACAGTGCCTAGGTGCCATATCTCTAAGAACAAGAAAGAGCACAAACTGAACTAATTCTCAGCTGGTTCCCAGCACATTGCAGAGGAACTGGTCCACGCTGGAGCTAGGCACTGTCACTTACCCTTAGCACTGCACCTATTGTCTACTGACTCTGTGGGATGTAGGAACTAACAGTTCTAATAAGAGCTAATCTGTATTCTTCATTGTAGTCCTACACTTAGATAGCATGGTAGGCTTTCTGAGCCCCCTTGTGACTCTTTTTTCTCCCTGTAAATCAGAGAGATTTCAGTGGAGTCGCAGTTCAAAAGTATTCCTGAGCCTTATACCCCGTAAGAAGTAACGGGTCAAAACAGGATTATTTGAAATACGCTGAGTTTTTAGGGTCAGGAGACACTGGAGAATATGTTTTGTTTGCATTGCAAGAGGAACTGTTTCCTGTAATACTACTTCTTCTCTGTTTTCTCTGCAGTGGAGAATCTACATTTAAAAGGTAGAAAACTAGGCCATTAATAACTATGTAAAAGAAGCCTGATCTGTGAGATACTGAGTGTTATGTGAGGACACTCAGCTCTACTAGCCCCACTTCAGTGATAATTTCCATGGAATTAGAGGGCTTACACACTATTGAAATAATTTGGAGACTGCCAGACTTTCTAGCGTAGTCTTTATTTTTACCTTTTTTTTCACCTGTAAGTTACTGCCTTTTATTAGTTACTTCAGCAGATAATTTTTATGGTAGCTTTTCTACTTTATATCCTGCTGGTATATGGTTTAACAAAATGCCTTTGAAACAGTGTATTTAATTCCTCAGTCATGCCTCTGGGAATAAATTCTTGATGTATTATAACTTCTTTTAAATCTTTTCTTTACTGTGGTTAAGAACTTCCACAAACTTTTCTTTCAGAAATCGCTACTTCTTATTCCGTCTCTGTGCCTCATGTGCATCTCTTTCCTGTCTACACCAGCTGTTATTTGCTACTGGTATCCATGACTGGTCATGTCCTGTTACAGTGGCTTAAATACTTAAAGAAATTCCTTAGTAACATTTCTATTTTTGCATCTGGATCTCCAGAAGAAAATTGAATTTTCACACCTGACTACCTGTTTGAGGTGTTATCCATGATGCTGTGCCAATGAGCTGATATTGTGGAGAATCCTTTTTAAAATGACTTTAACAGGCTTTAGTGATTCTGAATGGTAGCATTTATGGAAGGAAATGTTTCATGATGGTACTTTTGGAAGTAATGATGCTATATATTTCTGTGTAGAAGTCATGTCGTCCTTACCAATAATTACTTCCCTTTACTTTTTGCAAAGTTAAATATACAGCAATTTCACAAAAGTGGTTAATGGGGCTAGTTGAAAATTGTTGTTAAATCCAGTTCTTGACAAGCAAAATTGTTAATGTTGAAAGAGCATTTTTCCTTGAAACTTATTTTCATTACAAATGGGACTTGCTCATCTCAGTCCAGAAATGTTTTGATTTAGAAGTGCTGCTATGCTGTAATGTATTTCAGTTGTACAGTCTTTATTATGGACCGGATCTCCAGTATCTCACATATCAGACTCCCTCATTATCTCTGATGCAGTCTTCCTCCATGGAAAGAAACCAGGGTCACAAGAATTTTGCTCTGTTGTTTGTTGTCGAACAACAAAATCTTTTCCCTGCAACTGCCATGAAGTTGACCACGTTTATAACTTTCATTTTTGCCCAAAATGGTGATTGGTGAATCTCTATAAAGTATGAGAAATTAAGTGTTTCCCCAGATAAGTACATGTGAAACAAAACACCTTTGACTGTATTTTGATGATTTTCTAGTACTAGATGAGTTTCTCAGGACACCGGAATGGTTAATAACTAAAAGCCTCCAGGTTCAGGGATATCAACTTTTATCCCATGAAACAACAATGTGTGTTCCTCACTTGTGTTGTCATTAATGAGCCATACCTTTTCCAAATTGCTTCTGAAAGATTTTAACACTCAGTTAAGAAGTCACCATAATTTCTCACTGAAAAAGACCACACCTAGATTTCATCCAGAGATTTCAGAGTTGTGGACTATAAAGGAATAAAACATCCAGTTTTCTTTGCATCAGATCTGAATCGGTGTGGGTTACCAGGGTAAATTACTTCTTATTGTTTTGACTTTTAGGCAGACCTGACATTTGTTATGTAGCTGCTAACAGAGCTCTCAGGGTGCCGCCTGAGGGAGGGAAGGTATTTTACAGACAAGCAATGTAATCCCATGTTTGTTTTTAAAGAATGTGGAGAGATTAGTGGATTACAACAATATAGCAGGACAAGCCGCAATCAAAAATGTGCTCAGGCTAGTTTAATTGCGACAAAGGTGGTACAACTCACAGCTACACTGAAATTAGTATGTATTGTCTCCTGAATTCACTCAGTCTGCTGCATCATACAGAATAATTTCAGTATTGCTTAGAAGACTTACATCAAATATATTTTGAAAGTTGGTTTCCATTCAGTATATGTCAGATTTTAACACCCCATCTATCTTTGTTAGTCTGTTCACAGTTTTCCAGAGGAGTTTATGCCATCTTTGGATTCTATGACCAGATGTCAATGAACACACTGACGTCATTTTGTGGAGCCCTTCACACATCCTTCGTCACACCCAGCTTCCCAACAGATGCAGATGTGCAGTTTGTCATCCAGATGCGGCCAGCATTAAAAGGAGCCATCTTGAGTCTCTTGACTTATTATAAATGGGAAAAGTTTGTGTACCTCTATGACACAGAACGGGGTAAGCACCACCAAAATTTTAAGTGATTTTTCTATTTCATAACTTGCTATAAGTATTTCCAAAATCAGTAAGTGCAGCCTATCTCAATTTTCTTCTGGAAACAGGTATCACATTCTGATGGTCCTAGAATACAAGTTTATTCTGAAGAAACTAAAATGAGTGGATAAATGAAAAGAAGGCATCTTCATATTACTGATCATTTGTAAAGAGATTGTCTGGAGGATAGTATTAGCAGTATAAGCATTCGATTTGGAATACCTCGTTTCCATGGAACTGCAGACTCAACACTTGCCAGTGTTTTTGAGTCCTTGCAAAATAAATAAAGCTGGCACTATGAAGTAGGCTATTAAGCAAGACCTTCCACTGTGCGTGACATAGCAAATCCCACAGCACTCTACATAAATGCACATTTCTCTTGTCACTGGACAAAGACAATCCATGCTAAAATACCCTCTGGATATGTCTAGGCATCAAGAATGGTCTAAGAATATAATGTATAAGATGCTTTAGGGCTCTGCTGGAGAAGAGATGCTCTAGATATGTCACGTGGATATCCAGAGATTAATTTAGGTATATGACAAGAATGACCAGAGCTATATTTACTAAAAGAAAACATATTAAAAGCAGTTTTCACGCTTAAGGTGATTGTTAGCTACTAAAAAGCACCAAAGGTAGCAAATCCTGTCAAAAAAGAGATCTAAGCACCAGAAACCATTTTCTGTGAGGAATCTTGCATATTTCTATGGATTACAGATTTTATCTGGGTAGCATTTTTGCATCAGATAAATCTGCCACTGCCCTTCTCACCAGCTTTATGATTAACAACTTCAGACCACCTGCAGATCAAAAAGGTCTGGATAGAAGCCAAAGAAGCTTAGATTCCGTTCCTGGCTCCCATGGCAAAGTTCTGATAGCCTAGGCTACTGCAATTTGGTAAAGATCAAGTCTTCAGTGACTGTGCTTTTCAAACTGAAGATTAATAGCATCCCCCAACTAAGGACATACTTTAAGTTGAAAGACAGTAATTTTTAGTCTGATTTTAGGTGAATGCCAAGAGTTCAGAATTTTCTGAGTGATTTGAAGGTGTTAGAGTATTTCCTGCATTGAAAAATGCTAGCTATGAGATCAACTAGGAGAATTTAAGAATGCCATTAGGTTTTAAATCTTCTAAAACCACTACCTAAACATCTGTATTTTGGGTTTAATCCACTTTTAAATGAAAACTCCTGTGAATATGCCATTTGTCTGAGTAAGAAAAGTTTGATGTGACCAAATGAGATAAACTTACAGCATGTGATGAAGTAAAATGTCATATGTTGCAAGACTGATAGAGCTTATAATGTTTAAGGCTAATAAAGTTTGCTTTGGAAAGAGATGCATCAGTCATCCAGGATCATGATTAATAAGAAATTTGGCACTTCAGACTGGAAAAATCAACCTAAACAGTGCGAGTTTCACTAGAACTTGTCTAAATTATATGACTATCAGACTAACTGAGATAGTAACGGAAGTCAGGAGGGAAGATTTGCAGACTCAGACTTGTATTTTTCTGTAATTCTCAGTGTGTACAGACTTTCGGTAGATACAGTCTAATCATGAGCTTATTATGATGACTAATCCCTTTGGAACAGGTTAGGTTGTGTCTAGGCTTCCTTTTGCCTTGTTCATACAGATTTTAATCACAGGTTAAAACACAGCTCTTGTGGGCAAAATCAGCCCCAGGAATCTGACTTCACCTCTGTTGTCTTCTGCCCCTCTGACCCTTTTCTTGACTTCCCATTCACATCCTACTCACAATCTTACAATTACTGATCAAAATCATGTTATGAAGCTACTGGGGTTTGCATGCATCTTGTACCAGCTGTATGTTATATCGGACATTCAGGCTAAGTGTCAGAGTGTGAAATCTGAATGAAATGACAGTGCAGGTGAATGTAGGATTATAAAATGTAGCTCAAGGTTAAAAAATAAAGAACAGCTGTGTCTTTAGGATGGAAGATGCATCAGTGCTTATAAGTAGCTTGATGATAGGATTTGAGTTGTTAAGGATAAACTTACCACATTTTATCTTTCCTTCCTTTACTTATATTCTCACTGCTCTTATTTGATAACAAATTTGCCATCTGCTAAAACAGGCACAAAAATGAACAGTTTATTATCTTCAGTTATTGCTGGTTTACTTATGTTAAAACAAACTTGGTAGCAGTCTTATCACAGTTCTAATTGTTGTATTCTTCTGGCATTAAAATAAATTAAGAAGATTCATATGGGAGACAGAGGTAGGGCAATGAAGTACTCAGAAATAGACATTAAATTCCTTTGATGAGCAGTAATCGTGTATTACAGCACCTGAAACATTTGGTATTTCCAGTACGCTGCGTAACTTCTTGTGATAGGTCTTCAAATACAAAAAAACAGCCTAAGAGGTTGAACAGTAGTAATAGGGAATGACTCTTTGTGTTGGATAGTGAATAGGCTGTACATGTTCCTTTGCTGAGATACTATTGGAAATGAGAACACTAGAGCTGTCACAATTTTTAATAATTCCTATCTTAGATACTTAACTGCTTTGAGGCACAAACACTGTAGAGAGAAGGTGTTAACCAGTTTACTGTCAGTTCCTGAAATAAGCTATCATTTAAATAATGACTTTCTATGAAGATTATTATCTCACTGGCTTGTCCTCAGAATCTGAGATGTTGCAAAACATTAGACTGCTCTTTCTTATGTTGTATATTGGTTATGGACTAAGTTGTTCTTGCAAGTAGTTTTACAATGTTCTGCTGAAGCAAAACACTGTTTTGTATTAAACATTGCAGTTACTGTTAGTAAATACCACAGCATATTACAGATGCTATACAAAACTGAATAAACCCTTTTGTGGTTTTATACTGCTTATTGAAACTATTTCAGTTTAAGCTTATGAGAATGGAGAATCAGCTTTTTAAGACTGTTTCCTTTAAGCAGTGCTTTTTAATTCTTTGACATCAAATCATATGGTTTCCCCCTCAGTGACATTAGGCACAATATTGATGTTTGGCTGCTGCAATTAAGACAAAAGATAAATCTCAAACACTAGCATAAAGTTAAGATCTACAGTTACATAGATAGGTGGTGAAGCTTTTAGTCCAGTGGGTTAGTATGTACGTTTTAGATGTTTATATTTGTAAGTACATTATTTTCTGTTGCTATGAGAATACTGAATGTTGCTCTCTCAATGTTGAGATTGTACTCTCAAATGTATATTTATGTGCAGGTGCAAAATTCTGTTTCTTAAAAACTGCTAAAGCACGCAGAAAGTAAAATAAAATGTGAGATTTATGAATTCCAGCAGCAAGAATTATGTCTTATCATTGCTTATTTCAGTTGCTGGACTTATTCTTCTGTGAAGAAACTGAAATTTAAGAGAAATATCATATTGCATGTTGTTCTCCTAGTACCAGCAGAAAAAATAAATTATACTGTGTAGAGAGTAATGATGCATTAGGAAATGGCTGCTAAGGGAAGAAAGGACATTAAACAGTGTATAGAAGAAATAATCATGTTCGTTCCATGCCACGTGCTTTTGGTTCATGTGAAAAGGAAAGGCAGGGTTGATTTCTGTTTGTATTAACTCACATCAGTAAGTTGACACTGTTGATTGCTGTCATGCGTGCAAAATATCTGATTAATTTTATGGTGCTAACTGCCTCAGTAAGCTTCTCTGCAGTAGAACTAAGACTAATTAAGATTATGTCAAGATGAAATGAGATGGGGTTGCATACAGAAAACTATTAAGAATTTGGGTAGCACTTGTCAGGAAAGTCACCTTTTGCATCTCATGCTGAGGATTATGCTTCATCAAAAACCTCAGGTTTATTTCCAGTCTTCAGGTCTGTTTCTTCTCCTGCTTTACTTTACTGTAAATCAGGTGTTAGTCCACTAAAGTCAGTGAACCGGAGTAACACTAGTATAAATGTGTGGAGAGGTAAGCTTATGGTTTTCATAGTCATCTTAGTGTTGCATGGAAGTGTGAAGTACTTCTCATTTAATAATGGAAACGGTATAATAGATTGTAATACTGAAGCTTTTGTTTATTTTAATTTCCATAATGTTTCTTAAGTAACATTTCAGTTTATTTTTTGCCTGAGAAACACTGTGTTGTACAGATGGTTCACTTTCCATCTGTCAGTACGACACAGGCGTTTTGTCCTAAGTTACTTTGATTTGTCACACATACTGTGCACAAAGACATTGATTTCTGTCATGTAGATCATTTAAACAAAATCATACCAAGTGATTTCTTTGATGTGCATCAAGTCTCCTTCCTCTTCCTTCAGATCATAGGAGTCATCACAGGACAGGAAGGCGACTTTCCTTCTTTGTGTAATGCCTACCTACACAATGGGAGCTCAGTCTAGAGAGAGGTACAGATAGATCACGATCTTTATGGCATTGTAAACAAATACCTCCCTAAATCTGAAATTCTTCTGTTATTGGTTTTCATTTAGTCTGTTAGGAGGTATCCAGCAATACCTAAAATCAAGGGAAAACAAACAAACAAAAAAGCTTTGCTAAATAGGGTTATTGTTGGTTAATTATATATTTTTTAAATTGGTTAACACTGGCCAGATGAAGGCTGAGGCACGAAAGTGTTTGTTTAAAGCCCCGGGTTATGTGGCTAAGAAGAGTTGAAAATACCTGCTTTAAAAGCAATTACATCTTTAATCCTTACTGCCACAGAAACACAAAAATTTGACCTGAACCTGACGGATGAGTAAGGATGCAGAAGGCTTGAAATTACAGCTTCAGAAAATATGGCCTGTCCTATTCCTTTTAAATATAAAACCATCTGGTACCCTGTTGCATAAAGAAATGCCAGGTAAAGAGCCAATTAAAAAAAAAAAAAGAAAAAAAAAAAAAAGAAGAGATACAACTGTAAGCTTCTCTATGATGATGATGCGTAAGGCATCCAAGTGCCTTAAATTGGGTTCAGTACAAGGCGATGAGGTCTGATTCACTGCTTCTGCTGGAGACAAAGAATAACTCTTCTGTTTAGTTCTGCTTTTACAAAACGAGGTTAGTTATCTATTGCTATCAAAGGACAAGACACTTCTGTACTGCTTTCCCTGGAGAATGAGAGACTAGAGATGATGAAAGAAGCAGTATGTAGAACCAGGCTCGTTATATCTTCCACAAAATTAAATTGATGCTTTTTTTTTTTTTAATGAAATAAGAGTTGAACTGAACATTACTGATATGTAGAACATAATATTTTTTGTAAAACATCTGGGCTAAGATAAATTTTTGTGGAATCTTAAAAGACACTGCTTTAGTACCTGGTGGATTCCTAGGGATTTTGGAATGTTGGGTTCTGGTGGACTGAGTCTCTGCTGAAAACAGCAATGAAAAATGTAATCCAGTATGGAATGACTGACTCCTGTTTATAAGCATCTTCCATTAGCAATAGGTGTAAAAGAACTCCTCCTTCGTAGCGCATTTGTTGATCATTGTTCAGTAACGGGGAAAAATAAAACTGGTGGTAGCAGCTACCTC
>NW_010329354.1:102987-157348 GCF_000700745.2 Antrostomus carolinensis | reverse complement strand
AACAGTCAGATGTCAAAAGAATCAGTAGTTGAGCTCTTCATTAACATGTTTATTCTTCAGAGCGGGGGAGTTATCCCACTAACTGAAGAACTGGTCTGAATCTGTTGCATGAAGGAAAATGGATTTAAGGCTGACTCACAGTTTTCTCAGAATTAAACACGGACTTGCAATTTTGAAATTATAATTCTTGTTTGCTAGTATGTTTATACCTGTTTAATTCTTCTCAGTTGCAAATATAAGGTTGATGTGATGTATTTTGCTTACACTTTCAAAAGTGTGAAAGGATTTAAAATCTTGACACTGTCTTCTGTAAATATCAGTCTGTGGTGAAGAATAATGGAATGTACAAAGCGTGTTTGTAAGCCTGTAAAGACAGAATGGGGAAGAGTTACTGCAAATCTTGATTCTTCCAGGTTTTCCAGCTCTTTTGCATGAGTGTTTTGGACAGCAGCCCAGGATCATGAGAATGGCATGTAGACAATATCAGTTGCTAGTGTTTAGGTAGCTATGTAGATGAGCTGTCTCATTCTCCTTTCCCACTTCTTTGTATACTGGGAAATGCACATCAGGGAATAAAATCAGGGCAAGACCTCCTGAGCTGAAGCTTGGCCTCAATATCACAGGAACAGAAATCAGAGGTCTGTACATTTGAAGAATCATGTGCCCCAGTAACTGTCATCCAGTTAGTTGTGTTTTCGGCAAAAGGCAACTTTCCACATGGCCACAAAATGTTGTATCTTCTGCATGGCTTTGCTTGAGAGCATGTGATGTAGGTTCAATTTTTCTCTGGTACAACAGAGAACACACACAGTGTAAAGACTCTTATGGTAGCAAATCCATTCTTTAGATTTAAAGAACAATCATAGTTCAAATAGTTAATGTGCAATAAGAAAATGATCTGTTTCTTTCACCATCGGCCTTTTGGGAATGAGTGATTTTACCATCTTAGAATGCCTAGAAGTTGTATTTGTATAGAATGGAAAGTCATAGATACTGCTTAGCAACGTTGGTATGAAATATAAGTAATTTATGCTGACAAAGAGGCAAATCTTGACATTCTTATTTAGGGTGCATAGCTTTGTTGCTTTCAGCAGTATAATGTATGAACTAAGGCTCTATTCAGGAAACATACCAGAACCTTAACTGAAATATTCCAGGATTGCTTTACTGTTTGACTTCACTGCCTAAATGTGTTTGGGAATAATCTGAGCTTGAACAGTTAAATCTAGCTTTTGTTAATCACTCTCCATTTATTTCCTCTGAAATCTCTAAAGTCTCATACTGACTCCTTTTATCTTGGTCTCTGTGGTACACAGATACAGAAGAAAGCCCTTTTACTGATCCTTGCCCAAACAAACATTGAGTCCCTGTGTGGGAGAATGGATGTTGGCTGGTT
This sequence comes from Antrostomus carolinensis, assembly GCF_000700745.2. Classification (NCBI taxonomy): domain Eukaryota; kingdom Metazoa; phylum Chordata; class Aves; order Caprimulgiformes; family Caprimulgidae; genus Antrostomus; species Antrostomus carolinensis. The sequence goes on along the minus strand of NW_010329354.1, from coordinate 155,952 downwards.
TTTGGTTGGACTGAAAGCTTTAAGCATTTTTGTCATGATCTTTCCTATTAGCTGCTATTTGTTTAGCTTCCCCTGGTAATCACTTAAACTATTTTTCTAGTTTATGAGCAGGAGGAGTGAATCAACTTTGAAAGTCATCCAGCATGAGATGTATCATACTGGCAAGACTAAGATGCAGCCAAAAGACCAACAGCATAGAGTTCATGGCGGTATTCTGTACTGCAGCTTTGTGCCTCTCTACAAGTTTTGTCTATACACAGTGGGTTCCATTTGGTATTGAAATTCCCAGTGTCCCTTGAAGCTGTTGGAACACACACTACTGTCAGCAGTATTTTCCAACAAGTGGAGTAACTGCACGTGTGCAACAAATTTGTGTCTTGTTTCATGGAACCCCTGAGAGTAAGGAAGTGTGTCAGCCCATTCATGAAGAAAAGCAGGAACACCAGAGCAAAAGCATGGTACAAAAGAGCCCCGATACTGCTTGTTTGGTGATGATGTGATATCATCCCTTCTCCCATCCACACATAATGGTGTTGTGATAGGGTGTTATGGTAGCCTCACTCACACTGAGTGTGAATCCAGTTGTGGCTGAGAGAGCATCAGAGTCTGACCTTGCTGTATGTGAAATCAGATTGTAAAACTGGGTCAGAACATTCAGGGTACAGGGTATGAACGGGAAAGTCCTGGATAAATAATTTCTAGAAGCCTAAAGCAGGATGTGTGCTATCCTCCTGGTCCTAATGAAAGCAGCTGGAACTCTCAGGAACATGAGCTGCAGCCCTAAATATCTCAGGTAGTAAACAGGAGAACTAGCAGCATTGCCACTCACCTGTGCCTTAGAGATGAAGTCTGCAGACAATTGTATTTATAAACTGACTTGTGTGAATGCATGCATTTAAATATTTAGCTTTTCATAAATATGCTAGCTTCACCTGGGGAGTTGTGCTGATTCTGTTCATGGAAGTGAACAGTTGCTGACTTAAATCCTGTGTAAGGGGTATGGTACTTTGAGTGTGACTCAAGGAAGCAGCACTATTTGGTAATGGAATCAAGATGAAGCAATTTTCAGGTATGTATCAAGAAGAGAGAAGTGTAACATTAGTATGTGAACTTTACTATGTATTTAAGTGGAGAAGCATGTTCTGATTATCATGTGTTTTCTAAAGGAAGGATGTTTTGACATCTTATACCTTAATGCAGTTAAGATGGCAGTATTTAGCATGTTAGTATTCTTACAAGTTTGCAAATTTTATCACCCTTCACTGAATCTTGAATGTATGTTTACTCTTCCCATGCATCTTTGTTCACCTAGAAATCGTTTGTTCTTAACCTGAGTGACAGCTATTATTGGTGGCCTGTGGTATTTTGTGGAACAATGGCTGTTTCTTATTCACAAATCAACAGGTTTCCTACATAGACTATGAGAGATCTCACACTTTTGTGACCGTGGTGTGCTAGTAAGGAGATCTTCAGTCCAGGCAAATGAACCATTCACCAAGTGAAGAACTTCTGTGGAATGAGCACACGCTATTGTGGCTTAATGGAATGACTGTAATAGTTGCAAGTGGTAAAAAACACAAAGGGTATTTCTCCAGTGCTTGAGGAATATATGAGTAAAAATAAGTATCTCAGCAAGTTAGCAAATGAAAGGTTTTTCTACCATAGAGTGACCTCAAATACCGCAAAGCAGGTTCTCAGCTAAGCAATGACATGCTCTTTTCTCACTACCAAAAGAAAGGCTTCATATGTGGTTTGAATTTCTTTTGATACAGGAATAGGTAGTATGCTGGGTGGATGATGTGTAAGAATTTAGCTGCTGATCAGCAGGTTAACAACCTGATCATCTTCTAGGTATATGGGTGTACCTTTGTTGAGTTGAAAGCACAGTGGGCTTTAACTTAAGATGTGCACAATATCATACTGGAAGTCAATGGCCATGGTTACTAACTAAAAATAGTTTTTAATATTCCTACACAAGAATTCCCTTAAATTTTACCATCAGTTTCCCTTCTTACCTGGAAAAAAACTTGAGCCTTTGAAGAAACTCATAATGATTACTAAGAAGCTTTGCTTTTAAGGTGGTTAATTAAATATTGTTTGCCATGAAGTTTATATGAAGGAATCCATTGGTTATAGCTTCAATACCTCTTTCATCTATGACACTTGACCCTTTTAGATGTAGTTTCTTCTATAAGGCTTCAGAGAATTTACCAAACTAGTTTCTCCACATGCCTTTTTCTTCACAGAAAATATCAGCTGTCTTGGTAAGCAAAAAGATGACTTGAATACTTTGTAGAAGAAAAATAAATGTGAATGCATTTGTGACAAACCCACTCAACTGGCAGGTAAAATGACCTCATATTGTATTTAGGTTAAGGAGTTTTTAAAGGATTTTTCTGTTACGGAGATAGATTTTTCTTTGGTTTCTCATGAGACATTTAAAATCACACTTTTTTTTTAAACTCTTCTTGCAGTTCACTGTAGGACAACACTGTGAGCATGCATTTCAGAAGATATATAAGACAGTGTACTACTGTAGTACAGTGGAATGAAAAATACCTCCATAAAGTGATTAAATATTAATCTCTAAAGAAAAAAAGTGAAAAGTTCCTGACATTAATTTTATACTCAGTAACAAGTAATTATTCATTTCTTCACCTCTAAATGCATAGCTTTTCTTGGCCACCTCTTTTGCTTTGATTCATAATGCAAAGAATCATCGGGAAAGAAAGGTGACCTAAGGTTTTATTCCTCCTGATCCTGGGCTCATCGTGTTCACAGCCTGTTGCTTTGCACTTAGGAAATATTTCTGGCTTACCTTGGTTGTCAGCAGCACAAAGAAACAAATCACCAGTCAGAGAAGTGCACAGCATAAGCAGCATTTAGTCAGGGCCCTCTTCAGTGTGTTACAGTGATTAAGCACAGAGGTGTCATCTCTTATAACAGCAAAGTATCCCCTTTATTGCTGAAGTGTTTCTCCTTCAGTTTTTAGGTTAATATTCCCCAGGCATCACTTTGTGAAGCGGGTGTGCCATGGAGTCTGGGTTTGCATGTGAAGTGCTCCAGGTGAATGGGCTGGAGCCTAAGTCAGGCGATGTGCTTTTGCCAAGGTAGTAGTAGTTTAGTGAGCAGTGTGGGCTAATACATCATACCTGAAACCGAAGAATTTCATAATCCAGAACTGTGACTACTGGAAACATAACTCTGGTTCTGTTCTTTGCCCTGGCATGGTGATCTGTGCTAGAGCTGTGAATGCTTGGTAAGCTGTGAGCATCGCTGTTCCATGCTGATATGATAAACCAGCATCAGACTGGAAAGGTTAACAGATGCCAAGCAGTGGTTGTTAAGGTTTCTTAGGACCTCCTGAGGTGTTGCTTGCTTTGGGGATATTTTTGTCAATGCTGATAATGATAATATGCAGTGAATGGCCAGGGCTGTGCATGTACTGTTATTTACATAAAGTGCTAATATTTTTATAGCATTTCTTCTGCTGCTTATGAAGTTACGAGTTATTTTTCCACTCTGTTCAGGAGAGCAGTAGTTAATTTTTGATAACTCAGATTCTGATAATCTGCCCAACTGTAATTGAGAATGGGTTTATAAAGAAGTGTGGCCACTCAATACACTGCATTGAACCATACTATCCAAGGCCAAAGGCAGATCCACATTGCTTTGTTCAGTAGTGGCCCCTTTTAAATCAGCACTTATGTGTGTGAGCATTTTATTGAGGCTCCTTTTCCCTTTGTAAAGTAAAATCTACTTCTGGGTATTCTAGTTTAGCCTAAAGAAATGGCCACTGATCACTGAAAAGCCTTTTTGTTCCTTTCATAGAATCATAGAATGGTTTGGGTTAGAAGGGACCTTTAAAGGTCATCTAGTCCAACCCCCCTGCAGTGAGCAGGGAGACCTTCAACTAGATCATGTTGCTCAAAGCCTCATGCAACCTGGCCTTAAACACTTCCAGGGAGGGGGCTTCTGTGACCTCCCTGGGCAACCTGTTCCAGAGTTTCACCACCTTCATTGTAAAAAATTTCTTCCTTAATCTAGTATGAATCTCTCCCTTTTTAGTTTAAAACCATCACCCCTTGTCCTGTTGCAACTGGCCCTGCTAAAAAGTCTGTCCCCATCTTTCTTATAAGCCCCCTTTAAGTATTGAAATGCCACAATAAGGTCTCCCTGGAGCTGTCTCCAGGCTGAACAACCCCAACTCTCTGAGCCTTTCTTCACAGGAGAGGTGCTTCTTCCCTCTGATCTTTTTTGTGGCCCTCCCATGGACCTGCTCCAACAGGTCCATGTCTTTCTTGTACTGAGGGCTCCAGAGCTGGATGCAGCACTGCAGGTGGGGTCTCACCAGGGCAGAGTAGAGGGGCAGAATCCCCTCCCTTGACCTGCTGGCCATGCTGCTTTGATTCAGCCCAGGATACAGTTGGCCTTCTGTGCTGCAAGCGCACATTACCAGCTCATGTCCAGTTTTTCATCCACTAATACCCCCAAGTCCTTCTCCACCAGGCTACTCTCAATGCCTTCATCCACCAGCCTGTATTGATACCAGGGATTGTGTGTTCTCCTTATGGCATGGTGTAAAAAGTGGTCTCAAATACAGTGGCTCTGAGCTGTTCTTAAGATGTCTAGATCTCAAAGTCCTAATTAAGAAGGCTTTTCTCAGGGTACTTTAGAATATTTTGAACACTCTAAAGCCCATCAGATAAATATGGCAAATAATGCAGATGCTTTCAGGTGTCTTTTTTAGCAGGTTGCTTCATGCTGATCACTCTAAGGGCATAATATTGTCATTTTTGTAGCAAAAGCTATATATGGCCTTGTAAATTTATACTGTGATCCCCTTGGTGATATAATAATGGTGTAGTCTCAGAATTAACATGGGAAGGCATTTATTAAAACTCTTGGGTGCCTTAATTCAGTATGAGTGGTATAGTTAATACTCAAGTATGGGTGGTTCTAATGGGTGAATACATTAAATAAGCTATAAAATAAGCTAGAGTTGGATAAAGCTACGATATAAACAATGTATTTCCTCTATTGGACGTAATTTTCAGTTGCCATTATGTCCTGCTGAGCCATCTAGAATATATGAAAGAATCCACAATTGTCACTCATCTTTATGAATTGTCAAAGTCATATACTACATCGACCTCAATCTATGTGCATTAATTCAGCAAGAATTTAATTTGATGAGTTTCAGTCAGAACTGCAGTATAAAATCCTTTCAATGCAGTTTAATTATTTTACCAGCATTATATACACATAACACCATCGTAGTCTAGACTGGATTGTGTCATGATACGCTCCTAAGACTAAAGATATTATAAATGTCTTTCTAGATCAGAGTGCTATTTGTTGCAATCTTATTTCTTACTGGCTTTTTTCCCTTGCTTAAAAAGGGGGAAAATATGATTTTAGGAGCAAATATTAGTCTTCAGTTTGTGTAGTTTAGCATATCTTGGGTCAGAACAACCCCATGCAATGCTACAGGCTTGGGGAAGAGTGGCTGGAAGGCTGCCTGGTGGAAAAGAACCTGGCGGTGTTGGTCAATAGCTGGGTGAATATGAGTCTGCAGTGTGCCCAGGTGTCCAAGATGAGCAGCAGCATCCTGGCTTGTATCAGAAGTAGCATGGCCAGCAGGACTAGGAAGTACCCTCATACTTGGCACTGTTGAGGCTGCACCTTGAATACTGTGTTCAGTTTTGGGCCCCTCACTGTAAGGAAGACATTGCCAAAGAAGGGCAACGAAGATGGGGAAGGGACTGGAGCACAAGTCCTGTTGAGGAGCAGCTGAGGGAACTGGGGTTGTTTAGCCTGGAGACAAGGAGGCTCAGGGGAGACCTTCTAGCTTTCTACAACTACCTGAAAGGAGGTTGTAGTGGGGTGGGTTTCAGTCTCTTCTCTCAAGTAGCAAGTGATAGGATGAGAGGAAACAGCCTCAAGTTGTGCCAGAGGCAGTTTAGATTGGATATTAGGAAAAATTTCTTCACTGAAAGAGTTGTCAAGCACTGGAACAGGAAGCTCAGGGAAGCAGTTGAGTCACCATCCATGGAGGTATTTAAAAGATGTGTACATGTGGTGCTTAAGGACATGACTTAGAGGTGGACTTGACAGAGCTAGGTTAGTGGTTGGACTTGATGATCTTAAATGTCTTTTCCAGCCAAAACACTTCTATGATTCTATTTCTTCCCAATATCTCATCTAAATCTACCCTCTTCCAGTTTAAAGCCATTATCCCTCATCCTGTCACCACCTGCCCTTGAAAAAAGTCCCTCCCCAGCCTTCCTGTAGCCCCTTCAGGTACTGGAAGGTCGCTGTAAGATCTCCCTGGAGTCTTTTCTTCGGGCTGAACAGCCCCAATTCTCTCAGTCTGTCCTCATAGGAGAGGTGCTCCAGCCCTTGGATCATCCTCGTGGCCTCCTCTCGACTCGCTCCACTAGGTCCATGTCCTTCTTATGTTGAGGGCCCCAGAACTGGTTGCAGTACACCAAGTGGGGTCTCTTATTCTTTAAAAAAAAAAGGGGGGGAGGACAAAAAAGAGGGAAATTAAAAATAAAGAAGCCAGTCTTCTGACATTGTCAGAAAAGAGCAAACCTTTCAGCTGACTACACTGGTGTCAGGAATTGCTCTGTAGATAGAGTTGCCTATTGCTTAGTAGTACAAGCATTATCGACCAGTTGGTTTTGTCCATGAACTGAAAATGATAACCCTAGATTAAATCAGGTTTTTATTAAAGAAATAAAATCAAATTATGCGTGGCTGTAGACAAATAATAATGAGTTAGATGAACACATAATTATTGCAATAACATTTTTTGCAGAGATTTTTTTAAAATAAAGCCCCAAACCCTCCTGTTTGTTTTTTTCCTGTCATTTGTTATGCAGTTCTGTTCCTCCCTCACCTACACACATAATGGGCTAGGCTCCATATTTTTAATGATATTGTAACGGCTGCCGCAAAGTGGTGGGGAGATCTGAGCTTTTCTTTGAAAGAGGAGGTATATGGTGGGGGGAATATAAGGAGTGGTGTTGGTCTAGATGACCTTTAAAGGTCCCTTCCAACCCAAACCATTCTATGATTCTATGCATAAGTTATTAAAGCCTCAAGGCAGCAGTATTTTATGCACTGACAGCTTAAGTTTCATGCTATGCTATTTTAAAAAAGCCTTACAAACTAACTGCCTTTGTTATAGTAGTGTATGTGTTGGTTTTAGAGATATTCCACGTCATGGAGACAGTTTGAACACAAACATTTGAAACACAGTCATCACAGTGTGGCAGTTGTCCTGTTTCAGTAAGAAAAAGCTCTAGTAATATAAAAGGATAGTTATTTTCCTCATTTTAACATGAATTTGGGTGCCCTGAAGGATTTTTCAGGGTTATTGCATTGCTTAGTTTTCTGATTTTAGATATGTTGATGAAAGTGAAAATTGTGGCTTTAGCTGATGCATGTGTATTTTATTAGTGTAGTTATTATTGTAGTTGTCCTCTCTGGAACCGTTTTGCTACACCTCTCAAAGAAAGCAAGAAAATGGATGTGAATGGTGTATATAAGAATAATGGCCATTTTGGTTTGCATGTTTTCCTTTTGCTACAAATCAGAGACAAGTCTAGCTGCACACAGCATCCATAACGTGTAAGACCAAACAATGCTTTTGACATAAACCATATAATAGTATTTATGCATTAAAGCACCATTTCCTTACAAGGAAGTATTCAGCTTGGCTGTTTGATTATGAATTCCCATTTATATAGCAGTAATTTCTATTAATTTAACAATTGTTGTGAAACTACACATCTGGAAGCATTAATAAGAACAGTGGCTTCAAAAGTTTGAAGTGTATAGAATTACACTGAGTTTTCATTAATAATATATATGAAGCCAAACATATTAAGTGTAAGCAGCTGTAGACCATTACAATTTAGATTGAATTTAAGTAATCTCTGGGTTGACCTTCTTCAAAAACTGGCCATAGTAGGCACTATAAACACATTATTGTCTGTTTAGTAGTGAATTTTACATGCCAGCTGCGTCCTCATAACACTTTATTGAGTCTCCTATGAAAATTACGTATAAAAAGATAATGTGAGCAATGATGTTACTTGTTCTTAAGTTTTAAATGCTATTCATTTTGCATAGATACGGTCTTGGTTTATGGAGAGAGAGTTTTTGTGCATTTTTCTGCAGATAGTGTTTTTGTGACTTTAGTGACCTCCCTCTGACTATAAAGCTGGGTTTTGTCAAAATATTTTTAACATTAAAACTTTTACTGCAGGGAAATCAGATTGCTACTGGATGTAACGAAGTCAGTTCAGTTGTGTACAAATCAGAATATGCCTCAGAGCATAGCAAAAGCCATTCATTGCATTTATTTGAAGTGAAGCAATGCAGATTAGCACAGGTGAAGATTTGACCTTTTAAAAATAATTTCTTGACAGGTCCATTTGAAACAACAAAATTGTAGCACAGAGATAAAAACTTGTAAAAAATCATTATTATAAAAGAAGATGAAAAGTTCTCTCATATTTTGATATTCAAGTGTGTTCTTTTTTCCAACTCCCAGATAGGTAATTTTTAGAACCTCACATGAATAATGGATGCTATTTAAAATGTTTGCTTAAGAACAATGAGTTCATTGTATCAATAATGAGAAGTTTTATTGTGGGCCACTTTGTAATATTTTGACTGTCATGTTTTATACCACTTTTGAAGTTACATGGTAGAAATTCACTTAATTGTTGCATTTAACCTGCAGTCATTACTGAAGGTGAGGAGGGAATAAATTTTTGCTTTCTGTTTCTACAGCATCTACCGCAATGGGGATTCTTGAGAACTACTTTAAACAAATAATTGCTGATTATTACACTAGAATGAAGGGAAATGGAGAGGCTTCAGTGGCCATTTTGATAGAAAATTGAGAATTAGCTTCAGTTTTATTACTTGAGGTGTATTTATATGAGTTACAGTATGAAGAATAGCAGCCTCAATTGTCATACAGAGACCAGAGTCTAGAAGCAATGAAAATGGAAATTGCTGTGTCACAAGGGAAACTAGTTTTCTGTAAACTAGTAAAAATGATGTTCTAATGATTTCTGCCTGATTCTTCAGGGAATTTTAGGGACATATTTGTTGAAGAATAGCTGGAAGCTCTTATATTTCCCTAGTTTTAGTCTTTTTTAATGACTGTCCTTTACAGAATATTCCTTGGTGCGGTGCCTTCTTCTCAAGTTACTATTCACGGTCTTTTCTCATTTCCTTTCCAGCGCTTTCTACTTTATTCTGTGATAATATAGCACTAGGTTCTTCAACAAAAGTAACAAATGTATAGTCTCTCTCCTGCCTGACAAAATTCAAGCTTTGAAAGAAAATTTTGTTCCAGTTAAAGTCAAGCAGAAGCTGAGAAGGAGTGGGAAGTTTTGAGTGAAACAGAATTAATTTTAAACCAAGCTGAAAAATGTTAGTTTATCTGCAAAAACTCTGGTCCATGTAATTCCAGGACTAATCTTTAGTTTAACCTTTGTTCAGATTTTGAAAATAAAAGTTGTTAACTTTGATGTTGAAAAATATTTCCTTATTTTTTTGCAGCCAGAGTTATAAATTCAGCTTGGCCTAAGTTAACTTGTAGCTGTGGCCCATTCCTCTTCTAAAGCTCTATTCTTCCAGTAAATGTAATGTTAACTGAAAAAAATTCACCAGCTGTATTACTGAATTAATGGAGCTGTAATTGCTAACAGGATACTTCCCTAAATGGTAAGTGAAGTTATATGCCCATATGTGACTCATGCAGAGTATCAAAGAACATTTTTAATTTATTTGAGAGTGACCAATGGCCACACTTTACAGAAGAAAACCAGCCAGCAATAAACATGCTGCTTTTTGCCAAAAATAAATGTATCAGGACATTATTTTAACAATCTGTAGTTAAATATGATATCATATTATTCTGTACAAGGATATAATTTTACTGAGATTACAGTTATTTGCATACCTGCCTTCAATTGTTATCATCCACATTTTGTTTTATTTTATTAATAACTAGTTTAAAAAATAATAAATCATAGTTAAGGCACTGTAAACGCATTATAAATATGTTCCTGTATTAAATTTGGTCAAAAGCAAAATGGATATTTAGCAATGATTTTTAAATAATTCAATTCCAGAATCATTGCCCTTCTGTATTATATAAAATTATTTGGCATTCATTGATAATTTATAGATATTTATAAACATATCCTAAATAAAAAGCATGCCATTATCATTAACACATTTTCCTAAGACAGACATAACAGGTTTTGATTAAAACTGTTCAGCTGCAGAGCAAACTTTTTCATGTTTGTTTTATTTTCTCCTCACTTTAGTCTTGTCCTGGTGACTTTTGTGTACTGTTCTATAGCGTTGATCATGCATTATCTTTGTAGACTTCTTAAACATTGTTCACTTAAACAACAATTTAGCAAAGTGAATAAGAAGATATTATTTTATTGATGCAAATGAGAGATGCTTTCCCTTTGTCCCAGGCATTAGTTTGTATTTATATTAGGAATGGTTATCAGAAACAGATGTCTGAACCATGTCTATTGTAAGGAGCTATTTAAGAGCTAAGGCTGTAGGTTCTACCCAGACACAAGAACCATCAGACAAGAAGCAGTCAGATTTGTTTGCTGTCATATTTCTTGCATGGTACTTTCCAGACAATCAGCCTAGTCTCTGTTATTTTTGTCTCGTCTCATACAGAAGATGAATAATCCTGTGGCACCACAGGAATCAAATGAAGTCACGGTACATAGTTGCATCTTCTAGTGGTGAGAGTATTTTTGCAGATGGAGTAGATTAATCTAGACAAAATCTATCGTTGAGACTGTCTTATCTCTTAGCCCCAATAGCACATATAGTTCATTCTCACAGCAGTCCTTACAAGTACCATGATAAAAATCCCATTAAAGCTGATGAGGGTTTTTCCTTTGTCCTATTCAGAGCAAAAATACTAAGCAACAGGATAAAGGCTCCAAAATCCATTAAGCTGAGTAACAAAAAATTACGCTGCCAGGAAAGCAAGTTTTTTTGTACTCCTTGTGGAGGACAGAGAAGTTGGTGTCTCTTCCATCAGCTGTGGCTCCGGTCATAAAGGGATCACTGCACACTATTGTACTCTAGCAACCAGCTCTGCCACAATGTTGTAAGGAGAAGTGGCCCCTTCCAGACCTCTGGTGTTTTTAGACGAAGTCAAATTGTGAGGTAATCCCACCTTTTTCTTCTGCAATTAATAGAAACATGTATTTTAAAAGGCAAGCGTTTATACATTTGGGTCTTGTTTGCTAATGGTGCTTGGAAGTGTCTTTATGTAAGAACTGTGCTTGTTTCACTAATTGGATTGTTGCATTCAGCTGCTATGAGTTGCTTTGACAATACCCAGTGGAGCCTCTGCCTTCTGTGGGCAAGGGTGCAGTTATGGTGCATCAGTTTCACTGCAACAGTAGCTCTGTTAAAACCATCACATTTGCTGACCATTCAATAAGGGTCATTCTGTGTGTGACAGAACAAGCCAACCAGAAAAGAATTACACAGTTTCTGGCCAAAAAACCACCCCAAGAGTAAAGACACCACACTGGAGTGTTAAAAGTGGATCCAGTGTGTGTTTGAAGATCATGCTCAATATTGTTCTCTGAGGAACTATGTGAAGGATACAGGAACTGAAGCTTCAGTAGGGAGTGAAACTGTTCTCACATTGTCAATAGTGAATGCTTATTTAGGAGAAAAATCAAACAAGAAAATATGAATGTCTGATAGCAAGGAAGAGCTTTCCTGTGCCACACCAGATGTTCAGCTCCATGCAAAATTCACAGAGAAGTCAATGGGAGGTATGTCTATTGTGTTAGACTTTTCCATACTGCTTGAATCTCATGTCTGTTGGCCATGAATTGGTTTCTGTGACTTTCTTAAAGATGATAATTTGGATTCAAATTTACCCTTTCTCTCTTCTTTGTCCATTATAAAATCAGCTCTTAAAAGGTCTAAGTTACTGCTGTTATGCTGTGAGAGCTATATACTCATTTCTTGTCAACAAACATGATTTTCCACTTTGGTAAGTGCTCCTAGTAGGAGTTAGAGTCCTGGTGGTTGGAGACATCCATCAGAAGGAGGCTAAGAAAGACAAATTGAAGTTTGTAAAGCTGACAGAGCTGAAGATACAAGGTTTCAAAGAAGACGTGTGGGAGTATCCTGAAGTTAGGCTGAAGGGTCTGAAGTGGCATATCCTAGATTACCTGAACCACTAGTACAACATGTAATCAGTGGAGGTATGGGTGAGATGTGCTTCACTGCATGGTGGTAGGACCGTGGTCTCAGCCCTATGTCTTTCAGCCAGCATGCTCTTATTCTTAATCCTCCCTCAATTCCATATCATCCAAGGGGATAGAGATTAACCTCAATGGGGGAAGTAAGTGAGTAGAAGCTATGAAGTGTAGCAGAGGAGACAACAGTGCTGTTTCTGAAAGACAGGAATGAAGACACCAAGACTTTATTTACAGGCAGAGACAAAAGGCCTATACAAAGAATGAGGACAGAGATGCATGGTCTAGACCTTTTAAAACAGGGACAAAACTTTTGCTGCATAAAAATAAAGTGAATCAATGAAGTGATGGGACATGCTCCAAACAGTGAGTAAGAAAATCTGGCATTGAGTGCTAAAATGTCAGTGAGAGCTGTTAAGTGTAGCAGTACAATTAGAATGTGATTCTTGACCTCTTGATACACTATGCTGTATAGCACAGTCATAATAATCTAGTGTTTATAGAATATGCTTTTTAAATGTTTGGTTTTTGTTTTTTTTTTGCAGAACTTTCTGCTGTAAAAAGAAAGATATTGGCTTGATATTTCACTGCAGGGGGAGGGTTAGTTAGTATTGAGTACGATCAGAGGGCACCAGCTCCCCGGAGTGAACACGGGCATTATATTTTGAGCCTAGAACATCTCTACATTAATAATTAGTAAGGTTAGATGGAAATTTTTTAGTGAAGTCAACTCCAGTTGCTCACAGGCGCAACTGACCTGGTTTTCCCTTGCTTTTCATACCTGCACAGAGATAATTACAGTAGCAGAAAGTGTTAAAATAAATCTTATTCCATTTACTTGGGGGAAAAATAAGACAACACAACAAGTGCCACCCTAACGAAGGAGGGCAGTGGTGGAATAAGAGCCTTTTGGTTTAAGGTATTGTTTTGCACAGAACACTTAAACTTTTCCACCCTTTATACCAGGGAACTCCTTTGTCCTGCGAAATCTTTCTCTGCCTGAATGACTACAGTAGTGGTAAACTGAGTGACCAGAACTATCAGTGCTTGTACTTTTAGCTGTGTGTGCTGTTCACTGCATATTTTCTCCTCCAAATTAGATAATACTAAACTTTTTGCATATTTTATCTTTGTAGTTTGCTAACCATGCAATTAGATTTGTGATGCTTTGAAGTCATGGAAGAGTAGTCATGCATCAGTATAATATAAAAACAAATAGAGTAGAAGAGTTCTTTTGTTTCACTGAATATTGGATTGAATATTCAAATAACTTATAAACATTTTAAATAGTAAATACTTGGCAGTGTAACTGAGTGCAAAGCCTAACATAATTGGAGTAGTGAGGCTGACTGGTCCCAAGGATGTGTTTGTTACAGCTTCCTAATCTGACAAAACAACTCGGAGAAAACATTAAGAGCAATTTCGTTTGAAACTATGAAAACAGGGAGTTTGCAGTTTACATGCTACCCTTTCCTTTTGTAATAGATACTCTACCACTCTGCAAACTTGGAGGGAAATTTTCTAACTCCCTTTTCTTCTTCAGGCTAATAATTGATAGTCTGTCTCAGATACGTGTACATCCTATTTAGTCAGGCAGTCCTTATCTGTGCACTTGTTGAACATGTTGCAATGAAATAACTAATTAACAGGGTATTCTGTAGAGAATTCTGTGCCACTTTTTAAGCAGGACACAGAGTACATATTCTGAGAAGCACACATCCTACTTTCATAAGTGATATCCAAAGGCATTCAGGACAGAACTTTCAGAGGTATGTAGGATTTTAATGTACACAATAGTCACGTTGTGAAAAGCAGCTCAATGAGATATATGTCTGGCTGCCATTTAAGTCAGTGGAGTGCAGGTACCCCACCTGCTGAGATTCTTCAGCATCTGCATCTTAATTGCCCCTGAAAAACTACTTCTACCATCCTACACAAGTCATTTTTGAAAATGAAAAAAAGACAGATACCTGTGAAAATTTTACCTATGCTACACTGTGAAGTGAGCTGGTTCCTGAGAGGATCATAGGCAAAAGGATTAGTTGTTTCAGTACTCCAGTTATTACCATTTCTAGATTATTTAACAGAATCTTTACCATTTACCATGTGCACAATGCAAGAACAAGATTTTTTTAAAAAATTAGTGTTTACTGATAATATAAAACTAAGTAACATAGTTTTACACGTTTGTGATTTGGCTGTATAGTCCAGCAGCAGTTAACAAAGATCTAGTGGTCATTAGTTCTGGAAGAATGCATGACCTTTTACTAGCACCCTTCCATGTTCATGGTGATCCAGCAGTGTACACTTCCATTCTGCTGATTTTGGGACATATTTTGGGGGTATATACCTGTTTATCAGCAGATTCTTTATCTACAAGATGAGTTTTTGTCCAGTGTGGTTAAGTATGGTAAGGTTGAGCCTCTGCTGAAATTGGCTTTGAAGTAACATAAGTCATTCCCTGAGTCCAGTTTCTCTGTAAAGCCCATCATACTGGTATTTCTAAACCATCAATTATCAAAGCAGTAAATTAGACAAATTGTGCCCATGCTTAGGTAATGTTACCTTTTTTGTGGGTTTGGTTTTTGGTTTGGGTTTTTTTTTTGATAGATCAAAGTTGCATTATGACTTCCTGTGCAAATTCTATTTGTGGACCATAAAAATGAATGACAATGGAGGGTGTGGGGGGAGGGGGCAAAATCCAATCCGATCCAGGAGAAGAATGTCCTGGAAGACGAGTCCTGTAGTCACAAACTATCTTGGATGAAGTAGAGAAATCTGAATCTGAAGCCCAGCCCTTGCTGATGTGTGGAGCCAGCTCTAAGAACACTCTCCTTCTCCTTCCTTTCCCAGCTGAACACTTCAGCAATGGGAGAAATGAAGCCAGAGCTAAACTTTTGAGTCACATTCCTGTCTCCACTTAGCAAATATTTATGCTAAAATATTTGCACATTTCTATATAATCCAGCCTAGCATTTCATCTGAGCTGCCTTCCGGAACTAAAACAGGAATAGCATATTCAGTAACTGACCACAGATATTTAAATCTATGGGAGTTTTGCCCATCTGAGGTTACTGGCTACAACTGCTGTATTTAAAAGCTGTGAAATACAAAGCAGCAGCCAAAAAATATTCTGTGTTAGCAGAGAAGGGATAGCTATTGCTAAAATGATCTCTAACACAATGCAAGAGACCTCTAATATTCAAATGGGATTATAAGGTTGAATGATAAAAGCAAGGCATGTTTCCCCTTTCTTCAATAGCAGGTAAAGACCCAGGAATTTCCTGACTGGTAATGGGTAGTCTTCACTCTGTAGGTTACGTGAGCCTGTTGTGTGTCACTACCCTGCAGAATAAACCAGGTTTTTTTGATACACAGAACATTGTGGTGCAAGAAGTAGTGGTGTCAGGTCACTGATACAGAGCACTGACCCACCACATCCTCATTCTGCCACCTTGTCTGTGTGAAATGTTCCGAAAGGTACCTTGTTACCCCAAGCTTTATGCTGGGTCAGCTGTTGTCTATTGGTGTCATGATAATTCTGGGCTAATTTAGTAAATTGTCATCCTGTGGCCTCACTACAGGAAGAATCAGTATAAAGCAAGTTGGATTATATGTTCTGTGCTCTGATCGGTGCAATAGAACTACACTGGTATTTTCAAGCCCAATTCAGAGCAAATCTATATTTCCAAGTGATCTAGGAGGTATACAGATCTGTTTTGAATTAATATGAGACCTTGCAATTAATGAATACGTCATTTTTATGAAGATAAATTCTTGTACTGAAAAAATATAGGTAATAGTGGTATATAAAAGCTCCTTGTTGCTAGCCCTTGGCAAAAAAAAAGGCAGAAATAAGTGAGTGACTAAAAAGAAACCCACATGCCGCCTGTGAGTATGGATCCATAAATTATCATTTATATTATCATAAAAACTCATTTAAATTTCAGAATATTTTTAAAATCAGTACTCACCCTTTGATTGCTATATTTTTTTAGTGTTCAGAATAAATAAAAGGAAATTAACTTAGGGTTGAGACATGAGACACATTCCAGCTGCAAGGGCAATTAAAATGCTGGGTACCAAAGACTGAGATGTTGATGAAGAGAGACTTTGAAAGGCTGATAGCATCTGTTAATGAAAATTCTAAGAGGCAAAAGATTTGTTTGCTTAGGTAGTTTGAGAAACAGAAAGTGTAGATAAAGGTTAGGGAGAGGAATAAATATTTTTCTAACATGATTGACTGAGGTCAGATAGAAAGAATAATTTTACTATGTTTGAGGACAATTCAACTAGCATAATTTTTTCCAAGAAATTTATCTGAGGTGCATCTAGGGGGTTTTTTGTGTTGAATATGTATTTCATTTCATAGTCTGATTACCATAATCTCCTGTGATTGTTTCTTCAAAGGAATAATATTTATCATTTTTTAGACTCAGCAGTTCCAGACACGTTTGTAAGAGAAGGCAGTCAGCAATACTCTTGCATGCTCATGCTAAAAACCCTGTGCATATCATGGCAAAGAATTAACTTGTTATCAGTAATTTTAAGTTTGCAGCATACATTGAAATCATATTTTTAGCTCTTTAGATGAATACAGTGATATATGAGGCCAAGATTTAGCTATTTTCAAAATCCTCTGCTGTTGATAAGTGGATAAGTCTGCTTTTTCCAGAACATTTATTGCCTATAACAGAATAAATGCACTACTATTCTCTTTTGGCTAAAAAAGTTATTTAACCTTAAAAAAGAATTCATTTTTATTTCCTTTCTCAGATGATAATTCCACACAATACTTTCCTTTTTAACTGTATTTGTAATTGTATCACAATTGTTCCACTTCACTTGAAATAATAACACTTTCCATCAGTATCCCAGTTCACTGGGGACTAGGTAGCTATCCAGTTTGCTCTAGCAAATAAGATATGAAGAAATTGTATTCTGAGATACCATACTGATGTTCTTGCTATATAATTTCAGTGGCTAGTGTGTTCGTAGGCAGTAATAATCTTTAAAAGTATATGTTAAGCTATGTTACAGCTTGAAATAAAAATAAATCTAGATATCAATCAGGAGAACCTGAATTTGAAAATTGGCTCTATTACTAATACTCTGTATGGGATAGACCAAATCATTTTTTTATTCTGTGTCACATTCATGATTTGCCTATTTCATATGGGAATGTTGAAAATAAATCTGTTCATTTGCAGTGCTTTGAGCACTATTTAGCATTGTTATTAACGTTAAGTAATTAATTGGGGGTTTTTATAAGAATTTTCTGAAAGCTGGATGTTGCAAAAACATCCCGTAGGAAGTGCACTGCTTTGTGTTAAGTGTAGACCACTCCATGGAAGATACAGGCCCAGGTGTGACATACTTCTGAAACAGTGAAGCTGGGCTAAAATGTGTCATTAAGGCAGAGATACAACAGGAGTTTTGCAAGTTCATTGAAGAGAGGAAGGACATCCATATAGCTGTGTCAGTGCCAGTGGGAAAGCCAGCGTTAGCATTATACATAGGAGCAAACCTTTTGTTTCTGAAATAAAGACTGTTCATTGCACCACCTTGCTCAGACCAGCCACATTCAAGCCTTGAGAAAGGTAGTTCAGCAGCTTGGCTCATCACGGAGAAGCAGCACACTGTTGCATTATTTATCAGGTGGCTTTTCGTTTTCTGTTTTTCTCCAAGTCACAGGATAGGCAAAATAGCTCTCCCCAAAGTCAGTATTGTTAACAAAAGATGAGTTGAATTTACCATGTCTTGCAACATCTGTGCATGCTCTGGTTTTGGTTTTTGTAAGCTTTCCCTTTGCAAACTGCCCTCACATGGAACGTGCTACAGTTATTTTGCAGACAAGTTAGGTTTTCTTTTCCAGCCTGATAATTGCTAACTCTGTGATTCCTAATTAGAATCTTTTTTGCTGAGATAAATATGTAAACACAATTAAATACGTATTTTTAACATGCAGTAATTAGCCTCATCAGTTGAGTGCTAGTCAACACATTCAGATTTTTGTTCTCTCTTAGTTTCTCAATTGCAGGTAAAAGTGATACCTACATGCTAATGCCTTACACAACTTCATGTCTGTATTCTTCCATTGATTTCCATGCATGTTGCAAAAACAGAAAAATTACATGGCATTTCTCAACTATAAAGAGAACCTAATAGTCTGTTATCCAAATATGCCTGAAGTTAAGGACAGACTAAGGCCAAAGCATCTCACTTGGGCCTCACTGTGGTCAACTTGATGACATCTAATGTAAAAGAGGATTAGAACTGAGATATTTTCTATCCATAGTGGCTAGATCTGGTTTCTTCAGTAACTAATGCACAGAAGTAATGAAAAAACCCAGCTTTGATGGCCTGAAATAAGTGGTTGGTAATATCTGTGTATCTTGGTTTCTTCTTTGCCCAAAGAAACTTATGTTCTGATTGTATCATTCAAAGGCTTTTCAGCTGGAGGCTGGTCTGTTGCAAGCAGCAGAGCTTGGCGGGGACTCATTCTAGCTTTTGCCATACCAGAGGCAGTAAGTGAGGCTGCAAAATAGTGTAGTCAGGGGACAGAAGTGCTTAAAGGTGAATAGAAGGGAAAGAAGCCACTAGAGAAGGCTGTATCAAGGCAAGGCTATGATGTTGTACTGAGGTTATGGTGTTAGATTCCCTAGACGGGTAGGGTGCAGGACTGTACTCAGCAAATGGTTTATTTTGAATTTGCTAATGTCACGTGGAGCATGTTCTTGCTGGAGAATTCAGGGCATTCAGGGAAATTGGTGTTGGGCAGGAATATCATTGGAATCTAACTCCCTAGATTTGCAACCCACTGTATGTGTGACAATACTGTGCTTACTGCATAGTTTCAGGCTTTTGGCTCTGCTGGAGAGACACAAAGCCCTGGACTCAGTGTAGAACCTGGCAGATGAAATCTCTTTTTACTTGGACAGTTTAATTATTTTTTATTCATATCTCCTAAAGCTTGGAGGTTAATTATTTTCAATGCAGATGTAGTTTTACCATTTTTCCATTTGCATGTAAAAAAAGTTTTCTTTTTGGGAGGGCTTTTCCACTACCCCTAGGCCCACGTCTCCCAGATCTCAGCCTCCTCTGGTGACAGAATACCCTCACCATTACCTCTGTCATCCTTCTGATAGCATCAGTATCAAGAGTTCTCAGTAATACTTACACAGAGAATACCCTACAGCCTGTGCCCACTGGACAGCACAATGCTCTTCACCTTCTGTCACTTCCCAAAATATACTATTCCTTTTTCTGATTTTCTGTGCTAGTTTTTTCTGAGAACTCTACACAATTGTTTACCTGTTATATTTTCCTCAAGCAGAACATACTCTGGTTTTAAAGTGTTCCCATCTCATCTGTTTTCTGTTACCCATCTGCATCCAGAAACTATAATCACTCAATTATTATTGGAAATATTTAAATAAAGATTTTCATAGCAGAGCTAAAACTAGAACACAGCTCTTTCGATAAACTTTGGATCATATTGTTGTGTTGAGGTATATCTATCTGTCTTACACCAGGAGACTTGCCCACATCATTGTGAAAGCCATATGTAAAAGTCCTCTTACAGAGGTGACAGCGTTGCTTACAGCATCTTTATGTCTGCCCTTGGCTACGTACTCTTTGGTCCCTTACTACATTACTCTCATTTTACACTGGCGCAGCTTCATCAAAAACACTGGAGTTGCACTGACCTAAAACTTGAGAAAAATGAGGGGTGAATTATATGCAAGGTTGTTATGAAAGAACAGATCAAGGTGAAATGCATTCAGAAAGAGCCATTAAAAAAAAAAGAAAAAGAAAAAAGGTCTTTTACTTGCATTCAGCAGATCTGAATTCCTGCATGTTTAGCTGTATCCCATCCCAAGCAAATGCAGACCAGATGGTTCCTGTAAATTCTTCTTTAAAGCTAGACAAGTTCACATTCACACAACCAAGCTGACACATCTATCTGTGTAAATTTCTCTGTTTACGGATGACAAGTTGCAATAATGTAATATATGTCCAGGGGAAAATAGAGGTTTACTGAATAGAAAAAGTAGAAGAAAAAAATAGCATTAAAGTGTGTTTAAGATCAGTTCAAAAACAGATGGAATGCAGTTATTCTACTTTTATTTAATAATTTGTATTTACACGTGTTAAACTGAAAGAGCACTCCAGTGTAGTAGTCATTTGCTGCATCTCTTACTGGTGACTAATTTAGTAGCTTATTCCTTGCTTCTTCCCCTACTATAAAATTGTTAATAAGACATGGGTTTTGTAAAGCATACTTGCCTAACTGACGTGGTTTGAATGATGGGCTGTGGTTTGGGTTGGCTGGTTGTTTTTTATGCACAACTAACATGTTAATCTGTTTGCTTTTAAATTAGTGCTAAGGCTCAGTGCCCAGCACACAGAATACCCAAGTATATCTCAACTCACAGACCTCTGGTACGCTTGAAATGTAATCTGTCATCATAGAATTTGTATTTGTCTTGAGGAAGCACTTGCCTTGATGGCCTCCTTTCTGGTGAGTTCATAGAATTGTATAGGTTGGAAGGGACTTTAAAGATCATCTAGTTCGTTGTACCTTTGTCAAACACAACTCCGTAGTTAAATCCCTGAAGTTCACTCACAGGCCAGATCTTAGTTCTTTGTACTATGTTCCAGATAGATAGTTCAAAACACAAGTATTCACATCAGAGCTGATGTTCATTCAGCTGACACAAACATGCTGCCTGCCAGGAAAGTATACCCCTCAAAGATCATTGTTACTCAGCAAGGCAGAAGAAAGAGGGACTGCAAGCAAATGCTCTTTCATTTCTAATAGGAGACTAAGGTCCAAGATCTTATCAGGAACATTTAGGAAAGGGGTGATTTACATAAGTGGGTAATTTCTTTTCAGTAAGTACTTTGATACCAATTGCAAGGGCTCATGTGATGCTACAGAAGTTCCAGTGTGGTCGTTTACTCATGACACATTAATGGTTGCTGCCATTTAAATAAGTAAGTTCAATGATGTAGTACCTAGAATTTCATCTGGCTGAACAAGCTGCTGAAATGAATTTTGCTTACATAAACATGGGAAAAGTTTAGTGAGCTTTCATAGGTGCAAAAGAGTGAAATGTTGTCTTCACCTGTGTTAGCAGGGTCAGTTGAGAGATGCTTGTATCAAGGGGAAGATCTGAAAGACTTGAGATACAGGCTTTGCTTCTCTGTCAGAAGTGTGAAGATACTGGGTGAATTTGTGTCTTAGTCCAGCTGCAGGGAGGACTGCCTGGAATGTAATTCTGTCTGGCTTGTTTAAAGTA
Organism: Antrostomus carolinensis; assembly: GCF_000700745.2. Taxonomy (NCBI): domain Eukaryota; kingdom Metazoa; phylum Chordata; class Aves; order Caprimulgiformes; family Caprimulgidae; genus Antrostomus; species Antrostomus carolinensis. The sequence goes on along the minus strand of NW_010329354.1, from coordinate 134,354 downwards.
CAGAGATAGCATTGCAACAAATAATATTTTCCCCGCTTTGAGGGGAATTTATGTTGAATATTTTCCCTCCTTGCAACCTTCAGTCAGCAAAACTCAAAATACTTGCTTCAGCTCACTGAGTAGTAAGCTGGGCACTTGTTTTTTCCTAGTTTTATTACTATAGTTGCCTCCAACCCAATCATTTTACAGACTGTTTAGATGAGGGTTAGCTCTTTTGTATCATCGATATTTTAAGACTAAGCCAGGCAATGACACATTTGAATATTAGGGCCAGGATTGTCTCAGCTTTTAGTAGGTGCAGATCAGATTGACGTGTGTGATTGCATTCAAAGATCACAGGAGCAACCCCTCCCCAGTACATGGTTAGAAGGGACCAAAATGTAGTACAGGTCTGTTACCTGACCTGTCAAGCATGGGCATGGCTGTTGTACGACCAAATACATTTGTCAGTCAGTAATGCCAACATGTTAATAACGTAGTGCAGGGAAGTGCCATCAGACGAGTTAGCCTCTGAAGGGCTCCCAGAAAAATGCAAGCCTTCCATCCTGCCGCTTTTTCACATCCAAAGTTTGACCAAGAAAAAAGATTGAAAGATCAGATTGGGGTCTGAATGAATTTTTCCTGTTGTCTGTATTTTTGTTAATGACTTTAGAATGAACAATGTCTGAATTTTAGTAATGGTATTATGAACCTGTTTTGAGATGATCTCACTGCTGTAATCTTCTAGGAGGATGTCTGTTTTTCTTGTCTTAATATCTTTTGACTTTATTGATTGAAGTAGCATAAAGCAGCAACAACATTAATGAAAGCCTTTCCTGCGTAGCTTCTTCACAGACCTGTGGTGAACTGCAAGTCCTCTAGTCTTTTGAGATAGATCTGATGCAGAACATAGAGAAACTACAAAATAGAGATAGTTGCAGTGGCTGGCTGGTTTCCTGTAGGGTGAGTGAGATGAGAGTTCAACACCTCCGAGGTGCTCGGGGGGGAAGCATCTCTTGTGAAGCTTTCACATGGTGTGTTTACTGAAGGGTAGGAAATGGAAAAGCTCGGTGTACGGGTCTGTCACTGATGTGCACAAAATAGAGAAAATAATTTCTCTGTTCATTACCCAGGCAGTACCCCTGAACTGTCACAGCTTGCATTGTTATGCTAAGGAGAAAAAAAAGTTGACATTTGAAGATAAAATGGCCCTTTTGTTTAAACAATCATACTGCTTATGTAACAGCTCTCTTAATGGTAAAGTACAGCTGGAGCCTGGAACATGTTTACAGAAATATGGGTAACATGTTTACAGAAATATGGGTAACAATGTAAAATGTAGAGAATGGTGCTGAAGGCAATAGGCATAGAGAGAGATCAGAGGTGGGGAACAGTGAAGGCATATTTTTGAAGATGTGAGTGTGCTGCCTTCCTGAAAGCCAGAGGTTTGAATTGTGCTTTTGTAAAGCAAGGGGAATGGGCTTTGTAAAGGTCATCAGAGGACTGGCCTAACGAGCTGTCACAGGAAGGGCAAATGGTGCTTCTCAAAATGAGGACAGGAGAGGGAGAGGGCCCAAGAGAGGCATCTGGCACAGCACAGGCAGTGACCACAGGGAGGATTCAAGAACTGACAAGGGTAGAGAGCACTGTGACTGCAAAGACTTATTGTGACAAGGAGAAACAGGAGGTAGAAAAGACAGAAATGATTAAGCTCTGGAACTTTTTCACACTAAGATTACTGTAATTGTATTTTCATGCATAGAAGAAAGGCTGCTGAGTAACCTTGCTCTTCTCTTTCTTGAAATGGTAACCACTGACTGATAGACACACATGCACAAACACCCACACCCATACCCACACAAACATGCAGTTACACAAAATTAGGAAAATTGCTCAGCTTTCTTCAGAGAGGTTTAAGATTTGACAAAGCGAGCTCTGACCCAAACAGTGTTAACTGAAACCGGGTGCGTGGCAGTCAACCAACGGCATCTACTCTCCAGAATGTTAATTTTCACTTATTTCCTTGAGACAATTTGTTAAGTTTTGTATATATTATTAGCAAAAAATGGAGCTATAGATTTTTAAAGTGTCATGTTTTTTATAATATGTTGAACCATTTTGTTTGATTTAGAGTGAAAAAATAGACTTATGGACTGTTTTCTGTTGTTTACAGCAAGCTCAAGGTTCATACTTAGACATTATATGAATGATGAAACAGAGTTGTAAATATTCATTACTTAGTGGAATCGTATTTTTTTAAAAGCACAGCTTTGTATACAAAGCATTTGTAAATCCCCATTAGTGGTATTTATATTCCCACATCAAAATTCCTCGTTTGCAGCCAATCAAATATCTTAGGCTTAGATCTTCGTCCTACATATAATGGAATCACAATGCTGTCACAGACATCACAGCCATTTTTGTAAAATATGATGTTAAGGAAGACTGAGTTCATTGTACTATACGTATGTAAATTCCTTCCCTTTCAATAGTCTCAGGGGAAATAAGATACCAGAAAGAATTCCCAACCAGTGTACGTATTAATTGTCACCACCTTTCATGGGATAGTAAAGTGCATTCATACAAAGAAAAGCATTAAGAATCAAGGAGGCTGCACAGGGAAAGTGAGGGCATTTAAGTGAGACTTCAGGAAGTCACATGGTAAATTATAATAATCTAACTGCAATCTTGAAAATCACACTCCTTCCTTGTTTGTGGCTGTAATGAGGTAATGATGCAGCTCGTCTGCCTTCAGACAGCCACTACGGATTTACAGTAGGCTGTGGAAGATCAGACTGCAGCACAAGTTCTTTGTTATGGGTGCACCCTTACGGTGATACCTGGGTTCAGAATAGCCAGTGGTATAATTCAAAGCCGTGAATGTGTTGTTCTTCTGTAGCTCAAACTCCTTTCAATTTCAGCAGCATAGGGGACTGGTTATCACAGAGCATAATTAATTGATTGTTGATCCTGTATGTTTATGTGTTTGTGTGTGTGAAGACATTCTGAGATCCTGAAATCTAGCTGTGAATAAGAAATGCACAGTATGACTAAATGATTGGACTGAAAGTTTTGCAAATGAATTATCTGGACAGAAACACAACTCACATGGATGCTTCTGTACAAAGAAACTCATCTGGAAACAGCTGTGTGTGCTTGAAGTAGACAACCTCTCTCTTTGATTGGCATCTGCCCAGATTTGAAACAATTAGGACTATGCAAAAATTTTAATTTCCTGAATCAAAACAGGTAATTCACCAAATTCCCAGATACATACTATAAGAAAGGGATGTAAATCAATTTCTTATGACTCCTACATAGCATGACTTGAAGGAGATCACTGTTCCCAGTTGACTTGACTTGACTTGACTTGAGGTCTGTCTGCCACCCAGGCACAGCTGTTCACAAGAGATGAAATGCTGTTTGCTTATATGATTTTCCACTGTGCAGTCTTTGGTCATTCTGTGCTGCTTCTCTTCTCTGTTGAGGCTACTAAATGAGTTGGTATTACCTTAATGAAAGCATTGAAAGTGTGGTTAATGCTGCTAGACTCCATATTTTAAAACATTCTTTGAAATCAAAGTGAATATCAGTAAAATATTCTCTTGTGGTTCCTAGCTTCCATAACCAGTACAATGATTTAGTTGGCATTCTTGTGCAGTGCTTGGATCTTTGCCAGTTAATGACCCATCACTGCAGTCTGCACAGGCAAATTACCCCTTCTGTCCAGCTCTTCAAGCTGATGGACTTTCGCCCAAGTAATGGCTGCAGGCTCCTATTCTCAGCTGGCACGGACCCCAGCATGACCATAAACATCCCTGAGAGGATCATAATGTGATATATTGGACAGATTCTGATACGACTCTTGGTAATATACCACCGAGCAATTCTGCTGAAGTCTGTGACTTTGGCAGTGGCATAGCTGAAAGAAGAAACTGGTCCCTACGCTCTTGCTTTCTCAAGTAATGAAGCACTTGCAAATATTAGCTAGTCTGTGTCCCTTTAGATGGTGCAACTTTTGTGAACCCTTTGTCAAACATTCAAAATAGTTTTTATTTTTGTTCTGTTTTTAAATGGTTGCATTGTCTCTTCCCCCTACAGGATTTTCCATTCTTCAGGCGATTATGGAAGCAGCAGTCCAGAACAACTGGCAAGTGACAGCCAGATCTGTAGGAAACATAAAGGATGTTCAAGAGTTCAGAAGAATTATAGAGGAGATGGACAGACGGCAAGAAAAAAGATACTTAATTGACTGTGAAGTAGACAGAATCAACACCATTTTGGAACAGGTATATGCTTTTCAGAAATTGTGATCTCTCTGTGACAAACATCGTTAATGTTTCCAGAACTATCTATTTCTAGAAATCAACTAAATATCCATTGAGATATGAGTCCCAGCAACTGGCCAGTTACCTAGTAAAATTAAAAAGCCTCAATGATGCTCATAGTTGGCGGCAGCACTTACATGTACCCTACGAGGAAATGTGTCTCTGATATTTTTTCCCAAATGTTAATAATGAATTATTTTTAAGTAGGTTAAGAACCTAAAACCTCAGCTGCCAGAGTAACATTACTGGCATCAGGGCTACTTGTAGGGATTGCAAGACAGGTAGAGTTTGTTAAGTGGAACATGAAACAAGAAATAAAAAGCCAGAGAAGTAGTTTTGAATCATGCTAAACAATTCCCAAATGGAAATATTGCTAGTGAAAAGTTGAGGTGATAGTCCGAACAGCTCATTACCGCTTTTTGCTACATAAAGCCCTTCTCTGCTGATGCAGCTGACAGGCTTAGGTTGTGGGTGATAGAGTCTAAACACCTTTAAGGGGGAAGCTGCACTTTTGGGTGACTGTTTTGCTATTGCGTGGTTTTCCCAGTGTTTGCTTTGTCTCAGAGGAATGGCCATACCCCCTGGCCAGCCCAGAATGCCTGCGCCACTGTCTGTGCTGTGCAACATGCTTGAAGAGGTGTAGTAACAGATAGACAGTGCAGGGAGCAGAAGCAGGACAGGTCCCTGCTGCCTGGGCTCACAGCAAAGCTGATGTTGGTGTGGAACCAAATCCATGCTGTTTGTTCATTTATAGGCGTGTGGGAATTCACTGATGTTAATACTAGAAAACTTCCTGATTATTGCCACTTCATAATTTAACTGTGAGTTTGTAGTATGGGATATATCAAAAAGAACATTTGAATTTCATGAAGCATTAGCATGTCTCTTAGAAATGTTGTATTGTAAACAAGTAGCATACTGACCTCACTGCCATAAACCCTGGGAAATGCAAAAGCTGTATTCCCTGAGTTCCTGTCAAGCCTTGAGGTGTATCACTGAGGACCTGTCTGTGGGGACTGAATCGCTGTAGTCACAGCTAGGTCCCATAGCTGCTGGTTACGAGGGCAGTAGGAAGGAAAGAGGTGCTCAAGGGAACATAGTGCAAGCCGGTGCTGGTCTGTAACTGACAGTTGGTATGGTTGTGATACTGGTACATAGCATTGTTTTACACTGTTTAGTCAGTATGGTGAGTGCTCTCTTTAGGGAAATTCATATAGCAAAGTGTAAAGAACTTTTTTTTTTTTTCCCCTCTCCTTGCATTTGCTCATGGTCTTGCAGAATGTACAAAACAACATACTCACAGTTCACTCTTTTGAATATGATGCAGGAGACCTCTCCTGAGCCAAGCTTAAATAGCTCTTTGGGCTCACTCTCAGCTAAGGAACAGGCCTTTTGTTTCATCTTTCTAACTCCATTTATATTTTGATCTCTCCTTTTCTTATATTGTGCAAGGGAGGTAAAAAAAGAAAATAATCAAACCATTCCAGTGCCTAAAATGAAAGCTACATACTAAGCAAACAATATAGCAAAAAATTGACCAACACTTTTCTTCTGCAAGCATTCTAAATTCAAACCTAGTGAAGTTATAGTTTTATTAATGTATTAAATGTTTGATTCAGATTTCTATCCATGTGATTGCAACTGTGTAACCAAGGATTTGTTATTGGGGCCTCTAGACTTCCCCAGACTCCACAGTACACTGTACAGTACTGACACTTTGACATAATTAGAGCCTTTCTATTGTCATTATTGTATTGCATATAGCCCATCTCTCTTCTGTTAAATGATTTGTTTTCTGTATTATGCTCACTCTCTATCTTTTGAACTTTATTTACACAAAATTGTGACACTTCCATGAAATCGTTATCCTAAATTATCTCACATATTTCTAAAAGGTCTTTCAATTTTCTTGCAGTTGGATTTTAGGACTGTATCAACCAGTTTTAACCAATCAGTTGAACACTATCAGTCCATTGTTTTGCAACCAAATCCTACAGACATTTTCACACATAAATACTGTGTCGTATGTGTCATCCCATTGATGTAATATGACTTAATTTCATTGAAGATACTAATGAGAAAAGTTGTTTGAATTTGCAGTGTCAAAAATGGATTTAGAACTTTTTGTTTAGGAAGCCAAGACAGATAGTAAAGCAAATTAAACATACCTTCTGAGGTAAATACTCCAGTATTAATTATGTCTTTTTACGAGTCTAACAAGAGGAGTCTGGTTATGCAGCACATTTTTATGAGTATTGTCACATTTATTTTACTGACACCAGTCACTTGACAAGGAATTGCCCAAGCAGATCTCAGAATGGTGCCTCTGATGCTAAAAATACCTTCTGGCAACAATATCCAGAGGGTTTTTTTATCTGATACTGAGAAGCAATGACTTAGGTTTCTGCAGGGAAATTCAGTAATGGTGGACCCCAGGTTGATAGCTGAACAATTATTGGTTTTAGGCTTTTCCTTCCATCTCCTCTACCTACCTTGTTATCTTCTCATAAAGTAGTTAAAAAATCTCACAAATATGTGTGGTACTTAAACCCATCCAGGCAGTTTGCTCAAGGGAACGGTGAGTTGTCTTCTTTATAGCCAACTGTGTTTGCTGATAGCATACCATTGAGGGCAAAGATAACTCTGGATTTGCATATTTCAAATCTAGCATCTTATTGCAGTTTAGAAAGTCAAAGCGGTGCTTTGTGTGGAGTCTATAAAGTCTGCTCAGCTAAGAGGCCGTAACGTCTGAGCAGGTTTACAGCATGCTGACTGCACAACTGCAGGTGGCTTTGAAGAGCTTTTTTCCAGTGAGAGCAAAGGGAGACCAAGACTCTCAACCTGTTATGGCAGAGCACTGATGGACAAACTCTGTTTCACGGAGGGTTGATATAGGCTGCCCCAACCCAGCTGCCTTTCCATCTCTCTCCCCTTTTGGCCTCCTCAGGCCAGAAGGTCAACCCTCCCATCACCTTCTGGGGGTGATGCCTCCCTCCAGAGAGGGGATTTACTGTGGTCACTGTGGAGATGTGTGGCACCTGCCATTTCACTTTCTCAACAACAGGAGCATTTGCCCATGACCCTGGATTTCAGAAGCTTAAATAGGGACTTATTCAAAAGACAAAAATCATAGCAGAAATAAACAGACTGTAAACCACTAAACAGTCTGCACACGTGCTGAGTTTGCTATCAGACTTTTGGGCTCTTGGCCAGGCCATTTGGCAAGCTTGTCAGTTCTCTGCTCCAGAAACCGCATATCATGGCTTCGTGTTAGTGCTTGGATTAAATAAGAGTGACCTCTTCTCCTGTGTCAGGCTGGTCAGTGTGTGCAGTTCTCTTCCTTTGATGCTTTTTTCAACCAGTTCAAACCAGGATATACCTCTCTTCCAAAAGCATAGGCTTATCTAGAGGCAATTACACATCTGAGGGTTCTCTTCAGAGACTTCAGGTCCTGCTGGAATATTCTATACTTTCCTTCAATGACGTCCATTCATGTGAGTCAGTGACCTTGAGTATTCCATATGCCTTTAGCATCTGGCACAATCTGTATGTCTCTTTCCAATATCTGAAACCTATAATGTGAAATATTTCTCTGCTCAGGACTGGCTGGTACCCAGGAAAGGATCTCTCTCAGCTGTCTTCCCCTTGTATGTAAATGTAAGTTAGAGGAAAGAAGACACCTCAGCTCCTACTCTGCAGCACATCTGGTTTCATTCCCCTTTCAGACAATCTTGTGATGGGCCCCATATTGTGTCCTGGAGGTGGATAACCTGCCCAAATCACCTCTGGCCCTGTCTCTTTAGCTGCAGAATAAGGGAAAGCAGAGAGATTAATAGTAGTTCTGTAAGTTATCATCTGTTTGTTCACTTGCCCTATAGTTCTATAACCATTGACTATGTGGATCCATATCCCTGCTTCAACAACTAAACTATATCCAATTTAATCATCTAGTGGCCTTTCAAGCATACAGATAGCAACACTTATGTCATGCAAAATTCATAAGCTCCTCACACTTCTTGTCCCTCGATGCTAAAAAATTCCAGTATTCCTTCACAGACAGATATAAAATTTTATTCTCATAAACAGAAGAACATTTTCTTCTGAGAACTAACAGTAAACTTTACCCTGTTCAGCCATGTATTGAGAGACATGTTTTTGAGTTAAGAAATATGTTTTTCTTATTCCCAAGATAACAAGCTGTATTTCAGACTAGAGTGGCTTTGTGTCCACTTAGAAGAGAATCTCCTGAGGGAAAATAAGGAGGAAGAAACTCCATTTAGGATCGGAATGGTGAAACTTTACAAAAGACCTGTTTATTCCACAGACTGCATGCTTTTATCAAAAGGACACTATCTCCAAACATAGTCATAAAGGTTAGGCTCCAAGGCAATCTCTGTATTGAGTGGAGGCAACTCGCAAAGCAGAAGCAATATTACAGTAGAGAATGCAGTCCCCCAAATTTTACAATGACAGTCAAACTGTCAAAGAAGACTTAAAGTAAAGCATCTGTAGGATTAAGAAGGATAATCTGATTGACTGAACTCTGTCCAGTGCAAGCACTATGATTTGACATTCGAGTATGAAATTTGGTGATTAGGAAGATGGTCTGCAGGTTTTCAGTACTGCTGCAGCTGCATCCCTCTGAAGACCTGTTTGGATCTCAGAGGAGAGTGCACTGCACAACAGCTTTCACATTTGGAGTGTCATAAGAATAAAAACAAAACTGCAGTATTCAACTGACAATAGTCATTAAAAACAACAACAATAAGGAAAAATATAAGTGGAAAACATCAATGCCACTTCCATGTAAACTTCCTGATTTATGTGTTACATTATAAACAGTCTGGGTTTGCCTGTATTCTCTGTAGCAATTAAAAATATAATAACTGCCTACAAACACAGTGGGATGCTTGAAGGAGGAGCAGAGCTATGGGTAGCTTCAGCTTCTGCTTTGCTTATGAACCCCAGCAATGCCATGTCCTCTGAAGGTACCACGCGGCAACGGAGCACAGCGTCCCAAGCAGCGTGCCGCTGCCACATGTGCTGGGGCCCGGTGCCACGGCCATGTCACAGCCTGATTTCATCCTCTGTGAGGAGCTTTGCGGAGCAGAGGAGGGGGTTCAGCTGAGCCTCTGAGGGAGTATCTGATATGTACGATGTTGTGTAATGTCACTCAGAAACTGGTACAGTTCATTCTTATTTCCAATGATCTAGAAACTTGAAGTTTAGGACATTTCATCATTAGGTGCCCATGAGTATTGTTGAAACCAGGATCTAAAGCAGAGTGAAATATCACCTCTTTCCCGTTACATCCAGAGAGTTTTAGCAGCTCACAGGTCTGTATGGGCATGTGGGGAAGAAAGAGGAATTACCTAGGTCAGTCACTCTCAGGACCATAGCTAGTGAAGGTAAATAAAAAATGGGCATATGTCAAAAGTGAGAGCTGTATCTGCCTTAAAGGGCCTGCTCTACCAGCTGTAAAACTAATAATGGGCTAGAGATAGATCGGTAAAGCAGAAAGAAGTAACATCTTGGGTTAATCTGCCCCACATATAGCACATTTCACACATACCTGAGGAGAGAATTTCTAGCTTGTAAACAGTAATGTTTCTCCAAAGCTGTCATCCAGACTTCATAAAGCAAGGCAGGTTCCAAATGACAGGAATTTAACAGAGTATTAGTACAGGAATTTAACAGAGTATTAGTCATCCTGCAGAATGACTGAGGTAATGGCACACAAAGCTTAAAAGTGTTCAAAAGACATTAAAGCACAGTTTTAAATGTATCTGATCAGTAATAATAATAATAATTAATACAAAATATCTCACCGTAAATGTGCAAGCTGCTGTAGGTAGAAGACTGCTGCCAAGCGGCTCTGGTTTCTTATGCCAGAGGCATATGAACCTGAAGCCACCATTAGAGATTATTTTTCTGTGATAGTAGCAATTACTCATTTTATGTTTTATGGTAATTCATGGGATATAAATGCACACACCAATGTGCGTACATGCATCTGCTTCTCATGTTTTGCATATTTTTACCACAACATTTGTAGTATGCTTCTATGCAGTTACAGGCATATTTATATAACAATCTCTGCATTGCCATTAAACGTACAGAGAACCTAAATCTCTTCTCAGTTACACTGCTGCAAGTATAGAGTCAACCATTACCCTGAACATTATCCTGGAGACAATATTTAAATTGATAGCATTGTGCTCATAGAGAGATTGTATTTGCTTTGAACTTCAGTTAATAGGTAGCTGTAAAAGCACAGTTGGCTGCATAGTTCACCTTTCTTTGCAGCTTTTCAGTGCACAGAATTTGTGCATGAGTGTTTGCCCTCAGAGAGCCCTCTGAGGGTCCCACTCATTACTGAGCCTGTGTCCACATCGGATGAACTGCTTCTGCAACTGGAACTAATTGTTACCCTTGTTGACAGTCACAGTAGAAAAGTTGTGCCTGAGGACCATTTGCGATAGCCTCTCACTCCTGCCTTTGATGTACTCTGGAAGCAAATGTATGCACTGATGCTTCTCATGCCAATACCTGCACTGTGGGGGGAGGATTTGGTCTTCCGTTAACTGTGCTGGTATTTTTCAAAAATGACATTCACAATAAGTCCTTTAAAGATTTGGGGGAAAGGGAAAGCCAGCTAGAATTTGTTCAACATTCTCCTGAGATTTTGTCCCACTGTATTTGTCCATCTGCCCATCCCTAATAGCTCTAGGAATCTTTTTCACCTCTTCTAAGCCCCTGGCTGGTTTTAAAATCCCTCACTTGCACATCTCTTCCAGGTTTTAAAAATCAGTGTTGTATAAAAGTTGCTTTGTTACAGTCCTAGTATTTAAAGTGGTTCTTTCTTCTGCATATAAAGGATAAACCCTTTCATCTTTGCAGACATTACCTTAATTTCTGCATCTGTCTCTCAAATAGTTTAATGCTTGAAACTCTGCTTCTAACCAAAGGCTTTGCTTAATTAGTTTCCAAGGCAACCATCTTGGCGACAATTCAGATGAACCAACTGCAGGGAGAGGAAGGAAATACACTATCAAAATGAATAGTAATAGCACAATACCACTGTGCAAACAAGCGTTGTACATCACCAGAGACAGCGTGATAGTTCTGGTGTCTTGTAAGTTCATTTACAAGGGAAGAAGTCCTAACTCAGTAAAAGAAAAGCTGCACAAAAGCGTATGTCTTTTTTTCACAGCTGACTAAGCCGGGATTAATGGTTTCTGTGCAGTATGAATCACTGCACTGGGGAAGGAAGAGACCCACTGGTGCCCCTCATGCACCAAGGTATTCCCAAGTACACTTTGTAGAGCACTGTTACACTACAGTTCACATAGTGAGATTTTCAGAGTGGAGACCACCCCACTGGGCTTTTTTAGCCCGGATTCTGGCAGTGCAGTATACAAGACACTAGCAACTGATTAGCTACAGCCTTCCAGGAGGAAGTCTCTAATTATGAGGTCCCTAGGTGTGGTCCAGAACTGTGGTGCACTTGCTCTGGGCTACAGATGGGTTTGGATCTGGCCATAATATGGCTAAGTACCATCCCAGTGCAAATCTCTCACTGCTTGTAATTATACACTTATATGTGATTCCTGTCTCTTATCCCACCTTCATACCAGTGCAATTCCCCTGGCCTCTGTGGAGCAGATTAAAGCTACCAGGGTAGCCTGGGCTAAATTTATAAAGGATCAGGCCCTATAATTCGTCAACTAAACCTCAAATACAAACTCATCCCACGGTATTCAGCTGGTAAGATGGAAATCAGCATAACAATTTTAAAGGAATTTAATGTTCCTAGGCTTAAATAAAGCCCATGTTACTAAATTATATTTGTTTGTATCACACCATGGGCATGCATGTGTAGATATAATGGCATATGTACTATGGGAAGCTCATTCTTCCAAAACGTGTAATGAATAAAATTATCAACAATATACATAGACGCTTAAAAATACCCTATCTTCTGTCCTAGGAGAATGCATGTAACAAATAAAAAAGGAAAAATATAGCTGCAACTTTATTACTTCATATGAGTAAAACAGTTTCCCCTGATACATAGACTAAGTCTAGTGAAAATAAATTAACTCTTTGTGAACTCTTTTAGTTCATGGTTTAGGCACCAAGTTATGCGGGTAATATTGTAGAGCACTATTTATAGTGAAGCAGAATGAACCTTTCAAACTCCTTCAAAGTACTGGAAAGAGGAAATTGAATGCAATTCTAGTCACAATAAAATTCCATTCATAATTAAAAAAAAAATAAGAAAAAGTAACCTTTTTTTCATAGAGGTTGCACTTATTTATTTTTTTCTTAATTTCATAGAACATTTAAAAATAAAAAGAAATGCTCAAAAAGAGAGAAAATAAAAATCATGGCTATTCATTAGTTTTTGGTCTGCTTGAAGGCAGTGCTCTGCAGTACAAAACCGTTCCAAAAGATTCTCATGTGAGCACTGGGACTGAATTACTGCGACACTTCTGGGTTATATCCAAACAGTAGTTTGAAATGATCCTGACATGCAGTAATGGTTTATATAAGCAGAATTCTGTTTCCAAGGACTCTTGTTCAATTCCAGGGAATAATAGTGGAATTTTACCCTGATGTGCTAATGGGAGGTGTGGAGAAAATGGGAAATTTATGTATTGTTAAAATGAAAATGCGTGCCTCAGTTTATCTAATTTCTTCCTCTCTTCCCTCAATGGATATGCATCCTTTTATATTTTCAGCAGCTAAGACTGAAAGAGTTTCATTTTTCCCGTGGGATATAAGAAGAAGAAACGAGTATGGTTTATGTTTGTCTATGACTGCAAGAGTGTACTCTTACGAACATTCAACATACAGTTTCACAATGTTGAAAGAAGAAAAGGACAGCTAGATATCATCTCCTGTGTCACAGGGATAAGGCACACGATGCAAAAATCACTTAAGAACTGCTTGTTAGTGATGTGAATGTGCCTGCAAACTGTATGACAGTGCTGAAGCATTTGTGGTTCCTGCAGAAGGTTTGGAAAAGTAAGAGTAAATGTAAGATACTATCAGTAATAGTCTTTGTGAAAGTGATTTTGGATGTTGTGAAACTTAGTGAAGGATGTCAGTATGGAAGTCAGTTTTGATAGTGCTGATTTTGATATACCTGATGTAGTCTTGTAGGTCTATAATGAGAGCATCCATGATCGATGAGAAGCAAGGAGGTAGCATAAGTAAAGAGAACATATGTGAAGTTGGAAATGAGGATGTTATTGCGATGGGACCATGTTACATGGGATAGGAGCTGGTTGCGTTGTAGATTGAAGGAAATTTAACCATGAATGTTACCAGGGAAAGGTAATCAACTCTAGTAGTACAGCCAGGTGCATTTGTTTGCTTAACTTTTCTGAGCTAGGAAGAATTGACTAAGAAATACTGGTGTCTCTTGAAAAGGTGGTTGTATGTCACTGAAAAGCGTGTGGTGGTTACTGAGAAGCTTACCCAGCTGAACAGTTAACATAAATTCCTATTCTTTTGGGCTCTCTAGAGTACCAGAGCAGAGATGGCAGTGCTTCCTATTCATTCTCAGGTTAGCAAAACCTCATTATCTCTTCTCAGAGGTGGTGAACTGAGGCTTAAGCAGCATCAGATGTATTTCCACAGGCCACTGATGGGGTGGGATGCAAGATAGATTAATATTTCAGAATTTATCAGAAGCAGGAGGAAGACAGAATACCGCAAGGGTCTTTGTGTACCTTTCCTACTAGCTAGTACGAAATTCAGTTTCCCTGGACTCTTCAGAAGATCCATGTAGAGAAACTGATGTTGCAGAGTCCCAAATACGCTACCAAATCTGTTGTCTTCAAAAAAAGTCATTCAAGGTTTGATGATGACAGTGCATTGAAAAACCTTGAAGATCCAAGTAATTGTTGAACATCATACCAGAAATTTGTGTCAGATCAAAGAACGTAACACAAATTCGTTTATGTCATGGTTGCTCACCAGAATGGTAGTGTTTGAGCTGAGAAGGGTTATAGCCAAGAAAGAGGGAGGAAGACAGAACACTGAACCAGCAGAACTAGAAGATGAAGCCAGTGAGGATGGTACCATGGCATAGTTCATCAGTATCAAATTAAAGCAATTCAGACACTCAACACAGAAAGGTTATTGTGATTTGATTTGAAATTTCCTGTACGCATTTTGGTTTTCGCTCGTCTTTCATGCAATCTGAAGTCTCTATGTGAAATTTCAGGTGGGTTTTGAACTCAAATTTTCACAGAGGCTTGAGAAGGTACTGGAACCTCTGTGAAATTACCTTTAATATAAAATCACTCCATTATGAACGTTTTTCAAGATAAGATCTTTCTCAAAGAATATATTAGAACTGCGTAGGCAATTAAAATGTAGCCTCCTTCCTAAAATGACCTATGTATGGAAATTACAGCTGCAGAGTAACATATTTAAGTCATTTACTTCACATAAATGCAACTCTAAAAATTCCTCCAGAATACAACTGTTTTGTTTTTTTTCCTTTATAATCTCACACAAGAAGCTAAAGAATTCACTTATTAAAAAAATTCTACAACACATAAATCTCTTCAAGGAAGCTCCCTGGGAACATCTCCTCTTGAGAATATCTTGGCAAAATAAGGGGCAAAGGTCTCAGCAATGTTGAGTATCCCTTTCATATGCTACAAAGAATTTTTGTTATGGTTGTCACAATCCCCCACATCTGATCTGGTTTTTAGTGAAATAGCTTCAAGTGATGAAAGGTAGCTTAAGTTTTCATTGATTTTGACGTGAATGTCTTTGTATTGAAGGACATGACTTGCGAAGAGAAATGCAGTCCTGAGAGATAGAACACTGTTCTCATCTGACTAAACAAAGATATTTTGATATAAAGTTTATTTATTGAATTTTATTCAGTTTAAAGAGTAAATTGTGATTATGAGTGTCAGTTACCAGGGATCTTAAAACGCTTCATGTCAGTGTCCTACAGGATCTGATGTTTTGCAGTAGAATATGTCCTTTAACAAAAACTGTACCAACAGATTAATCTGACAACATTGCTAAATCACACCAAGGAAAATGAATTTAAGAAAATTGTTTCAGGGCACAGAAAATTCACAGAAAAATTTGTCATCACAATAAAAGAAATTAGGAGAAAGTATCATGCCCTCAGAAATTCTGTTGTAGTTTGTAATTTTTTTCCTAAGAAATTTCTAATGTAACCTTTTAGGCACAAATTAAATTCATATTCCACTACATAATCTTTAATCAGTAAATGTCGGATTAGTTATGGGAAAATAAAGTTTAGCTACATGGAGGGAGAACAAAATACAATAAAAATTTCAGATGCTGCATTTAATTACCCTCCAAGGACTAACATGCACAATCATCATCTATCTGGAAACGGCCTAAAAGTAAAATTTCACTCTTGCTGTGACTATCATCAAGGATAGGCAAGGGAGGGAAGGGCACAAGAAGGGGGGCAGAGAGGGAAAAATTTTAATAAAATGTTTCAGAGGCATCTCAGATCCCCACTTCCACCATGCACATTTTTGTCCCCTTCTTCTAGGAGATTCCTGTTCTCTAGGAAGTTATCTCCCATGAGAGATACATTGTAAAAGATCCAAAAGCTGTTTGAAGAATGTTTTTTAAGCTGAAACAAATGATCTTGATATTGTGCTATAGAGGAAAGTAGGATTTTAGTTATGAAGTGTAGTTGCAAATGTACCAGGTGGCAGTTGCATGGAAGTAAATACTTATGTCCATATACTGCACAAAAATCCATATACAGTCCAGCAACTGGGACTGTATTTGGTTTTGTGACATTCCCTAAAGGACAGGAAGCCTCTGAAATGGTGGATGAATTAATCTCAACTATATATGCATTTATTTTTATTTGCAACAAGTAACATGTTTGTAGAATCTTCATCTTAATATTTAATACATTATTCATTTAATATTTAACTCAAATTTAATATAATACTCATTCTTCATATAAATGAAATCATTGTTTACTGCATATTTTACAGCATCACAATCCCTGGTAGCCAGATTCCCATCCCATTAATACTAAGTGAAGAAATAAACCACCTTCCCTGGGTTTGCACTACAATTACAATCATGAGGTTTTGACCTTTTGTATGAGGGAAGCCACTTCTACCAAATGTGGAAATGGCTTTATTTCTGTGGAATTAGAGGCAGGATAGGTACTACTTGTTTGGCTGTGACAGACCACAACTAGCTGTGACGTATCTTTTGCTACTGCAGGATTGTGGTTCCTTTGGAACCTCATGTTGGTACTGGTGGTCTTGGTGTGATAGAAAGAGACAAAATCATGACACTAAAAAAAGGTATTTTTTATAATTTACTCAGGGAAGATTGAGCCTTGTCTAGTTCTTATAATCCTCAAAGGCAACTCGCTTTTTCTGCAGGATCATGCATATGTGTTGGCAAACAGGGGAGTGGGCATGGCGAACTTACAGTATAGTGGATCTACCAAGGTTACAAGGAATCTTATTTTTACTATGGTATCTGGTTAGATGAGGAAAATCCTGTTCATGTTTCAGGAGAACTTTTATTTTCTGTTCTCCTCCTATTTATCCTACTCCTATCTGGAAAATTTACATGACAAGGGGTGACCTGTGCAAAGTAAACATGGTGAGGAATGATTATGTATGGCTGTCAGATGCTGTTGTACCTTTGCCCACAGGATGACACTGTAGAAGGTGACTGCATTGCTGCTAACAGTGCACTGACCCCAGAGAAATGAAGAGCAGTGGCTGCAAGCCCCATGGGCAGCTCCCTGACTACAGCAAGAGTCTACAGGAACAGGAGGGAGGCCACTCTGTTTTCCAGCTGAAGGGCTTCTGCAGTTTCTCCTTTTCTTGAGTGGTAGAAACAGAGCTGAGATGCAGTACATTGCAGATGCCACTCCAGATAAGCTTAACATCCTTGCTAACATACCGATAGGACCTTTTTGGGCCTTGACTGCAGCTTTTATTGAACTGATTGGACTGTCACCCTAATACTCTGTTCCTCTCGTCTCTTAAGTGTGTCCTGAAGATGAAATTAGGCAGTGCCGCTGGTTCAATAGGGTGCTGCATCACAGGGCACAACTTTTCAATCATTCAATCCAATCTTGGGTAGGAACTGCTCACATCTGGGATAAGCTTTAAGTAACTCCATCCTCAGAACAGAAATGCTATCAATAGGGATAGAAACTATGGAAACACCTGACCACATACCCAGGAGAGAAGACAGTGTGCTCCACAACAGTTTAGTCTTGCCAGACAGTTGCTGCCATGCTTGAGGTAGCAAGGGCTTGTTATCCATGCTGTTCCCACAAAGTGCAGTCAACATTGCTGATGCTGATGATGTTGTTGAATCTTTTTTTTTTTTTTAGACCTCAGTCCATTTATCTGTTTTGCTTGTTCTCTGCTGAAAAGAGTCATGCCATCACTTCTGGCATTTGCACACTGCTTTAAAGGCAAAGATGTCATAATTGTATTTCTATAACAAGGTATTGAGGCACATTACTGCTCAACTGGAGGTAGCTGAGATCTCCTGTCCTCAGAAACTAACATGTATGCTTAAAAATCAGTAGAAATGCTTTAAGTTAAATGTGGGCTTTTTGCAGAAGTGGACCCAAATTAGTGCATGAATAACCTCAATAAAGACGACAAAATCCTTCTTCACTCTGAGCTTATAGGAAATCTCATTTTTCTTGCTGTCTTTTTAAAACCTAGGAAAGCAGAGTTTCTAGAGTTAAACTACCTCATTGTTCCCAGATGTGGTCGAAACAGAAAGACACATTGCAGCAGATCAGATCTCTGCCTGTCGTTCTCTTTAAGTGGCATATTTCTGCCACTTGTCAGGTATGAAAAGCACAGTAAAAAATCTTTAAACCTTCTTTGTGGTAATACTGCCTGTCAGCGTCTGTATTGTATGTTATGGAAAGATCTAATAGACTCATAAAATATCAGGGTTTTGAGCTGTAGATGAGGTAGTCTGTACTTTTGCGATCCAATTTTTTTCTCTCTTTTTTATTTGTAAATAAACGATGATAAATAACTTTGATTAAACAGACTAAACTGAGCAGATGGTGGTGGATTCAAATGAAGGGAAGATGAGCTCCAAATAAGTGTTAATTGGACATGGTAGTTTTCTTTTCACTGCTGCCAAAATCGTGATAGCTACTCCTCCAGGTAAAAGTGCAAGCATATCCTGTTAGCTTGTATTTTTCAATGACACTTTAAAATCAAAGTCCACAGAGGCAGTAAGGTGGATTTAAAACTGACTGAACTTCTGGGCTTAGAGGGTTGTGATCAGCAGCTCAAAGGCCAGCTGGAGGCTAGTACTGTTTGGAGGCTAGTTACTGTTTGGAGTACCCTAAGGGTACTGGGGCTAATACTGTTTAACCTCTCTATTAAAGAGAAGGTTATGGGATGGAGCGCGCTCTCAGCAAGTTTGCAGATTATACCAAATTAGGAGGAGTGTTTGATATGCCAGGTGGTTGTGCTCCAACACTTTGACAGGCTGTTGAAGTGGACAGAGAGGAACCTCATGAAGTTCAACAAAGGGAAATGCAAAACCCTGCACCTAGGGGAAAAAAAAAACCTCCATGCACCAGTACAGACTGGGTAGAGGCTTCCTGGCTGGAAAGCAGCTCTGCAGAGAAGGATCTCGAGGTCCTGGCAGACAAGTTGAACACAAGCCAGCACTGCACTCTCACAGTAAAGAAGGCCAACAGCATCCTAGGCTGTATATGATTAGCATGGTCAGCAGGTCAATAGAGGTGATCCTTCCCCTCCACTCAGCACTGAAGTGCTGTGTACGGTTCTGGGCTCACTAGCATAGGAAAGGCATGGACATCCTGGAGCAAGTCCAGTGAAGGGCCCCTGTGACGAATAAGGGACTGGAGCATCTGACATACAAGGAAAGGCTTAGAGAACTTCAGTTGTGTAGCCTGGAGAGGAGAAAACTCAGGCAATATATTAATAATGTCTGCAAATACCTGATGGGAAGGAATGAAGATGGAACCAGACTCTTCTCGGAGAATCTCACTGAGTTTGAGAGTCTCAGCACTGCCCAGTGACAAGACAAAAGGCAAGGCACAAACTGAAATGCAAGAAATTCTGTTTAAACCTAAGAAAAATATTTTTACTGTGAGGGTGATCAGACATTGAAATAGGCTGCCCAAAGACTTTGTGGAATCTCTGTCATTGGGGATATTCAATACCTGAGTGGACATGGTCCTGATAAGCCAGCTCTAGCTGCCCTTGCTTTGAGGTAGGGGATTGGAAGAGGCCCCTGCCAGCCTTACCTGTTCTGTGATTTCTTCCATCCATACAAGAAAAATTGTCTTTCCATTTTATGAATCAGAGACAAACCATTGGTATTTTTAAAAGACGAGATATGACTGCTCAATCCCACCCACCAAACTTGCACTATTTTTCCATCGCTTGATTTCTTTTGAGCCCAGAGAGTCTTGTCTTTCATTAACTCATTCTTTCCTTGCCTCTGGTCTGTTACTACTGTTCACCTACACACTCCCTTCTTACCATTCTAGTTCCTTGTCAAATCTTTGGAGGAATATTCCAGCGAAACCCCTGGATCTGTCTCCATCACTACTGTTTAAAATGGCTTCCTGCCTTGACTTTCGTCTAAGAGTTCACCTGTCTTCTCATAATGTTCCCTTCACCCTTAACTCCAACATTTAATTTTCATGGCCAAAAACCCCAGATCCATGTTCTAGACCAGGAACCAGCTCTGTTTCTAATTTTGAGTGGGGAATGAGTCAAAAGGTAACGGAGTAATTGCAAGGTTAGTATTAAAGTTATTTTGCTTCCTCTTCACTGTCCTTCCTCTTAGGTGTTGTGTAGGCTTTGAACTACATCACGAGAGAATCATCATTATTACTTTAGAAATATCACAATGCTCCATAGGAATTTAATATTAGCCAGTTAATCTCTATAATGCTATCTTCCAAAACTGTAAGAATGTGAAAGCTGAGGCAAAAAAATTGTAGTTGCCTATTTATTATCATGATGACTGATGCAGTGGAAACCAAGCTGTCTTTAAGCTTTCATTCAAAAAATAACTTCCCCAGGCAAATGAAAAACTAAAATTGGCAGTGCTGACTTAATTTCTCAAATCTGGCACATAGGTCTGTACTTCCAGTAAGCCTGATGCTGGCCAGCAGATTTGACTTTTATTTTAAAACCAGATACATTTTAATTATGTTTCCTCTAGATTTTCTCTTAATTAATTGGGAATATCCAAAGAGTTAATTAAAAATACAAACTTTATTTAATTCTATATCAAACCTGACATTATGATCTTTTTATCTACAAGGCAAGAATTATGCAAGATCAGAAGTCTGAATTATTCATGATAGTTTCCAGCCTTTTTTTTCCCTCCTCCTTTGTTCAGTATAAAATCTTATGAGCTTTTCTTTCAGTCAAGGTGAAAGCAAAATTAAGTCTCGGAAGTGAAACTTACCCAAAGACATGTGGCTCTGTAAAATCCATATCCTGTAAGCCTGGCTTTCTATTCACCATCACCATTCAATATCCTACTTTCTATATCAGCTTCACAATGTATAAGCAGTTGATGAGATTTATTTGTTATACTCCTGTTTTCCTTCTTCATAAAAAAGCTTTATCCATCCTTTTTTTCCCCTAGGAGTAACACTGATGTCTGTGATTGTTTCTGCTGGGCTCACTAATCCAGCAGCTCCATTGAAGATGCTGGACAGTTGGTGGGGGGTGGAAAGTGAGAGAGGAGGAGGGTTGTGATTGTTAAGAGTTAGGACAGTGTGTGTAGTGAATTTTGGAAACATTGTTAAGATCCAGTTAAATAATTATGAACTATCATGGTTGATTGTGTGAGTAGATATACTGGCAGATCACTTCTGAAAGATACTTTATGAATTAAAGCTTGGCTGTAGTACGTCGGACCTCTCTAAAGGACTAAACAGAATGATTTCTGGTCATTTTGGAGACATGACAACAGATGAGACAGAAGTTGAATCTGAGCTATGCTAATGGGTCCTACATTTCCTATTTGCAGTATTGCTCCTGATGCCTGTAGCAGCTCCACATATGTTTTACTTACAGCCTCTGACTTCACCTGCCGTGGGTTTTTTCTCTTAAACACATTTCTGGATAGAAATGTAAAAGCTTTCTTATTTGTTATTAAGGTTAAAATGACAAATAGTATTTTTGTTAAATAGGTTCTTTGTCTCTAACCTTTTAAAAGTAAGTTGCTGACTTTAAGGTGAAATTAAAACATACAGAGAATTCAGTATGTAAATGGCACAAGCACCAGATGATCTGAAGGAAGCCTGCACATTTCCATAGAAAACAAATGTGAGTGTAGGAAAGCAGATGCTTTCTACCAACAGCATGTACATGCAGTTCTCAAGAGGACCTGAGCAGCAATTTATTTTCAGACTGCTGGAAGTATGTAAATTCCTACAGAATGAAATGTGAATTTAAAAGAAATGGCATCTATTAAGGACAAGACAATCCAAAGAGGCAATTGGGAACTTAATAATTTAATCAAGAACTTTAACAGGCTCAGCAGTGTATCTAAAGTCAGTGACTCAAATGTCATCTGTTTTTAGCAAAGACGTTAAGTGGTCGTGTTGAAAAGATGTCTTTTAGAGTATGGCATTTGAAGCATTTATCTGTGACCGTGGAGAAGTACGTTAGTATGGTGTATATCGATTTTCAGATGATTCTTCATCAAAAATCATCATCTGTTCACTTGAACTGCTCATAGGATACAGTCGGTGATACACTTGTGGTGCATCGCCAGTGTTATGTTTGCTATCTTTGGCTTTTATTAGTTTAACCCAGCAAGTCTGGGTAAGTTTGATTCTGTCCTGACACACATGTCATCACCACAATTACTAATTTAATTCTTACTGCTGGACATTGTTCCACCTGATGGCTGTGGGACTGAATGGATGTTACTGAGTTTATAATCTGAAGGCAAGGGAATACTGCTAAATGCAGTGGCATAATCTTGCACAAGGGGTATTGCTGGTGAGCCAGCAGCCAGCTGCATAGACATGGAAGATGTGTTTTTTTCCTCTGTTCTGCAAAAGCACAGGAGTGGGGACAAGTACACAGGATGTGTACAAGCTGTCAAAAGGCAATGAAAGTCACTGCTTATAACTTTAGGAATTTAACTTCAAGTATTCATACATGACAAGGCTTCACCAGGGTTCTTATGGCAGGAAACCCCATGTACCACCTGGAGCTTCTGAACCCTGCTGTGTAGGTACAGTTCAATAAACACAGTGAGTGACTGGGCTGTGTCACCCGCCTCTCATGTCACCTGCTTCCTCCACAAGCAAGGAAAAAAGTAAACAGGAGTTTATTGAGTGGGTAGATAGAATGTTACCTCATTTCAGAGCATAAATACTTGAACTGATAACTAAAATTAACCTGGTCAGCAGGGGATACACTGATCACAAGGGTAAGTTTGTCAGGTAAGGTCATCTCTGCAAGTGGAGTCTTTTCGCCTTCTGTGTCACCCTTCTTTGTACTCTGCCTGTGTGTTTTAAAAACACACATGACAGCATCGTATCTGAAAAGCCACAGATCTGTAATACTCATGCTGCCCATGGATTGGGCATAGAGGATTACAAAAATGTTCATTGTCTGGCTGTTTTCCACTAGTTAGGAGTTATCCTCTTAAAAGTGAATAACATGTAAATTTTTCTCTTCACACAGGTTGTAATCCTTGGCAAACATTCTAGAGGCTATCACTACATGTTAGCTAACCTGGTAAGAACTTTCTTCATTACAAGTATAACTAAGTTTAGTTTTAGAGGGTAATACATTCTGTTCAGGTCTTGGCAACTTTAATCGGCGAAAGAGGAAATGCACGGATGAGTTCCTGGATTTTGAGAAGTTATTTCAGTAAACACTAGAACTGGTATGTTATAGTCAGTTGTTCTCAATTACAGTCTTTCTTTTGTCTAAGAATCCTCTAATAATTTTAAAATATTAATGTAATTATAAGTTTTCCACTAATTTGTATCCTCATAAATAAGACACTTGGTAGCCATAATCTTCCATGTAGCATATTTGAGATGTAAGCATTCCAGGAAAAATAATTGTAGCATATTTGTGTACAAAATGAGTGATAAAAAGCTGAAAAAATTAACAATTCCATCAAGTAAACCAACCAGGCTATTTAGCTATTCTTTTGTATTTCAAAGCACAGAGTTGTGCCTGTGTATGTGTTGACCTACCAGGACAAGACAGTACATTTTCATCTGTATCAGAGCTTCTTCTGGATTCTAGAATTGAGTTCAGGGATGTTTATGATGCCTTTGAAACACTATCTACTCGTGTTCCTTAGAAAAAGTGTTATATTTTAATTGATCCTGCAGTGAGACTAATTTTTGGCTTCTGTGTCTACTGTGAGTGGAAAAATGTTTTTCAAAACTCACACTTTCAAGTTAGCAATCCCACTCAGTATAAGATTTTCTGTATCCATGTTTTGGTGTGATTAAATCAGAAAAGACAAATTTTAAAAATGCCTTTATTTAGTACAAGTGCTGTATGACTTTAAGATGGGTCATTTTGTATTATAAGAACCAGTCATGATCTCACTGATTACTGTGTGCGTGGAAATACAGGGGTTCTTATTCTGGGTTGCCTTTTAGCATGTACAACCACTGAAATTCAGATAAACATGACTGCAATCAAGTCATACTCATCAAAAAGACACCAATTTACTGCCTCAGGTATAAATAACAACAGAGTGGGAGAGAATCAGACCATTGTGTTTGCAAGTGAAATGTTAAGTAATGCTGTGATGGAGAACTGCCTAGCAAGAGGTGTGCACTTTGCTTCCATGGAACAATATGGATGTTGAGTGGTTTTCTGCTCCCAGCCCTGAACCTTCATGTGCACTTTGCTGTACAAATGGGATTGAGGTTTTTGACCAGTTTTCACTATGATGAGGAAAAAAGAGGAAATAGTACTTCAAGTTTCCTCACTGTTTTCTTTCTGACCAGTGCATATTACATACCACATTGCCACAACACAACAGGAGAGATGTCTGTTGCAAAAGTCTGAAAAGAAGACATCTTAAACTCTATTCTGTGCCACTATCACACTGGGATTGTGATAGTAATTGTCTCCTTGGTAGAATATTTTCAAGCTAACAAGAGGGAAATTAATCAGTTTATTTCGTGCCACGCTTGTAGCAGGTAAAACTCAGCCAAAGAGAAAGGACTTCGGATGGCGATGATTCTTGTTTTCTACATGTGCCCTCCCAGGGTTTCACCGACATTGTTCTGGAGAGAGTAATGCACGGAGGTGCCAATGTTACAGGATTCCAGATTGTTAATAATGAAAACCCAATGGTTCAACAGTTTCTACAACGCTGGGTGAGGCTCGATGAAAGGGAATTCCCTGAAGCCAAAAACTCACCATTAAAGGTATTTATTTTACCCTGACAATGATGGAGACTGTATGAGTTGCTTTTAACAATTATTTGGGTTTTTTTAACCCCGGGTGTGTGCATGTGGATGATACAAATCCCTGATTAGAATATGTTGCAACGTTCACTGCCCTTTCAGGAGAGAGGAAGAGGCAGCGACTGTTAGTTGGACACAAGTGCCCACTATGGTGGTAGTTCCTCCAAGGCAAAGGCTTGGTCTTGCAAATCCTGTCATTAACTTGAACTTCCTGAGTTAGTCTTGGGATGTTAGGTTAGTTTTTAGATGCAAACTGTGGGTTACTGGTCCCTTTTAATGCTAATAGAGAATTTCATGTGCAAAATAATGTAGCTCTAGATTCACTGAGGAGCCACTGCCACCTCCTAGTCACTGCTAAAAGTCGCCCACATAATCTAACCCTGTATTTTGCACCACTGTCCTTTACTTAAACAATCTGGATATTATATCTGCAACCAATAAAATCGTCTATATTTTTTCTTAATTAAAGTCCCAGGTTCACCAAAACTGTTTTAGACCAGGTGAACTAAAGGCTACTGTTATTGGGAGACTTGCAACCTGTTAATATCTCCCCAAGATGTTTTTTCTGCCTCAGCATCTCTATAGTAGAGGGGGATGCTGTTCACTGCCCAGTTGAGGAGTGCGTCAAGGATACTTGTCCAGTGATGGAAGTCATAAAATCTTCCATTACTGCATATTATTGATATTCCTCTTACGTTCCTTCTTTCTCTTCCTCTTTTGGTGATGCCTTCTCTTTTTCATCAGTACACATAGGGGAATGAATGGTGGTGGATGAGAGGACTTTAAATTCTGTCACTCCTGGAAGTCCAGTCCTCCACATGTATACTGTCTCAGGGAAGCCAAACCTATCTAAGTTCTTGTCTTTCCTTCTTGCTTTGAGAGGGGTACATGCAAATTGATTAACTGATTTAGAATTCAAAATTACTCCAATAAACTGGAGTGATGTATTGATATTAGTAAGACAAAACTCAAGGAAGCATAAAATATTAGCTAGGAAGGAAAAATCTAGTCCAGTCCAATGCATGTGGGGGATACCAGGGTGGGTGGTAGCACTCTATTGGACTACGGACAGAATAGGAACAAGTTATGAGGCTCTGCTGCCTGAAGACCAGTGCCATTCAGAGACATACTTTTCCATCCCTAAGATCATGTCATTTCTGTGGGGAAGGAAAATTATCTAATCCCACACCATCCTTCAGCCTTGCTGGCATTTCAGAGGAAACAGAGGGCCCACAAAACTCAGATTAGTGTGTTGCTCCCTGTTGATTAGGGCCTAGGCCTGCTTTCTAAAGCTTCCTAGGAGCGATGCAGAAGTGAAGATAAGTATCGTACTAATTTTAAAAGCTCTGAAATATATAAAGTTAACCTGGGAAGATTTTATTCCACTTGAAAGCAATTTACGTTGAGGGAAAAATTATTCTCCATCCTTAAAAAAGAGTCTTAAGTATATGGTACAAACACAAAGATTACATTACCTTTCCACAAATGTACCGCTCATTATAGAAATATGCACAGTATTTGTCAATCAGACAAAAAGCATACTTAAAAATTGATGTACAATATTTTTGATTAGGAAGTAAAATTGCCTAGAGATTAAAGCTCTGATGTTTAATTTATTCTCTATTTTATCACCCTTTCCCTCCTCTCTCTCTTTTTTTCTCTTTGCATGCTCATGCATTTATAAGTAGAATTCAAATAAAGTAGAAAATTAGATAGCTCTCTTGGCATGACTTGGAAGGGACTGCATTAAGGTTACTGACAATTGACGCAGTCTGCTGAAAAAATTATCAGTAAGTTTTATGCAGTGCTAGACTGGACAACTATTACAAGAGTTTTTTAATACAAGAACAAATACCTTAAAATTACTATCTGGTTCTACAATATTGTGTGGAATGTGACGTATAACCTTTGTTAACTTCCTAAAAGAGGAGAGGGTGATCATGGCAAAGCACCGCAGGAAGAGGTAAAGGTGGGCAGCATCAAAACAGCACCTGTACCTAGATACAGGCAGAGCAGAAACCACCCCACACACCCCCAGTAAGAGTTTATAAACTGCTGTAATTTAAAACTCAGTAAGAATGCTGTTTAACCTTCTTCACAATCCTAGCTTTGCTCTCTTTTTTATCAGATACAATTCTCTTGATGTGCACGTGTAGACACACTTCATACTGTGCATATTTTCTAAGGCTTTATATCCAACTGAAGAGCTTGCAATAAGATAATACACATTTTTGAGAAATACAGACCACCAGTTGTGGTGCTGTATTTCTGCCCTACAGTACAGAATTAACTTCTTCTGAATTTAATAAGTCTTATCCCCAAAGTGCATAGCTGAGTGTGCGGTTGAAACTTGGATTTTCACCTATTTGATTCATGCATGGGCAGCATTTCTTCTGGCACTGTCTCCAGTGTAAGGTTCATCGGGAGCCAGGAGAATTACAGTATCATACAGATAGCCAAAAGAAGGGCAGATGCACCAGTACATGCAGATACCCCTTATATTCCTTTTGTCTTCTCTTCATTCTCTTACAAACACTGTGGAAATACAAAGGGTCAGTTATAAAGGGTTTAAAATCTGGCCTTACACACTGCGCACGTTCAGTTGCTCCTAATGTACATGTTGATATGGTCTCCTGTATACAGAACCTTAAATTATGGGTGTACCGTAATGCTGATGAAAAGCAGAGAAGTGATATGGAAAGCTTGGGCCACTCTAGGAGGGAAGAAGCTCAGACAAACACAGAAATGTGGAAAAAAATGTGAAAAAAACACCTCCATGACATTTCGTGATACTAAATTTATAGTATTAGGGGCTGTCACCAGATACACAAAACAATCAATGGATGAAGTTGACAGCAACATGAACAAGTAGTTAAGGAGACTGGGGGTTTTGTTGAAGAGTTGCTGCTACACAAAGCTCACCACTCTCCCAGGATTTACCATGGAATACAAGAAGGCAGATGGGGAATTACCAAGGAGATGTAATGCCTGAAATGTATTTTGTGATTACTTGCTTGTATAGCTATCTTCTAAGAAAAGTAATCTGATGTATTCCTTGCCACAGATGCTACCTAATCAGGTTCGTGGTCCAAACAGAAATGATTTATGTTAACTTCAATTCAAAACTGTCTTGGCAATCTTGTTAAAAAGAAAAAAGAATACTCCAAGCATAAACCAAATATGAGCTCTTCGTTGCTATTGGTAGCAGTATGGGCCAGCATGGAATTGTAGACTTTTCTAGTGACCTCATTTAGATGAGCAAGCTTACAATTAAATTTAAACCTTATGCAACTCTAAACCAGTTTTGTTTTTTTCCTGCTATATGCTATGAAAAAGGAAAATATTTTTAATTTGTTAATTGAAATAGATGGAATTGTTAAACTACATAAAGTACCTGCGGCAAGACAGAGAGCAAGCAAAGGGGCTTTGCAAGCACGAAAGCATGATTCTTCTTAGAGTATTTTAACCTGATAAACCTGGGGCAATTCTAAGATTGCAGTTTGTCACCATATTTTATGTGCATCAATTTTAGTATACATCTGCGCTGACCCATGATGCAGTCCTAGTCATAGCAGAGGCTTTCCGTTACCTCCGAAGACAGCGTGTGGATGTCTCCAGGAGAGGTAGTGCTGGAGACTGCCTGGCTAACCCTGCAGTACCGTGGAGCCAAGGAATTGATATAGAAAGAGCGCTGAAAATGGTAAGGACAAATATACTGGCTAGTGAATGTGTATTCCATGACAGCAGCAATTCTGACTAAGAGAACTAGACTGGGTCCTTAGCATGCTTATTGTGAATCTTGCAGGGATACATGTATTTATGAACTTTAACACATAGATGCGTTTTGATACTTTCCCAGTAAAAAAGTCAGCTCAGATTGGTTTAAAACAGTGGAAAAAATGTTGTTGGTCATAAAAATACTGATGGATTTCAGCACCAGCCTGAACTGTGACACAGTTTAGCCTCAAACCAGTTCTGATTCCTGGCATAACTTTGCACTCAGCCTGATTACCTTCTGCATGACCTATTTTTTATTCTCAACAGTAGTTGCTACATGGGATCCTACCTCACTTATGTCTCTAATTTTGTTGATTTTTAACTGCTATGTGTGTTAAAGCAAGTGACAACAGGAAAAATTTGATAACATTTTTGTAGATATGAGACAAGAATGTGTTCTGCTTTTGATCTGGCTCAAATAATTCTAAAACAAAGAATTAGAATTGATTATATTAATGCAAGCATAGAACTCGAGTGAGTGAGATCAGAACTAAGCCAATGTTGGATATAAACAAATCCTAGGTCAACCTTCATACACTTAGCTTAATTAGTGCTTTTTCTCAATTACCAAATTGGGGGGATTGTATCAGAAGGTTATAATGAGTTATAGAAGGTTATAATCAGATTCTATCACTCTTAAGAGTGAGAGAGATGGTTAAGTCTCACATTGCCAGAGCTCTTTTTATGCCATTATGTCACTTCCTAACAAATGCCCTAACTGCATGTTCATAAATGTGGCATTACACACTTTTGAAGAGAAGTTAAATTCAACCTTCACAATAGTTAAAGAATTTGTACTGTCTATTTGAACTTAATTACAAGCAAAGCATAAAACTCCTCCGAATGAGATATGAGGTATTCATGTCAACAAAGAAAACCAATGCTGCTACAGGACACTCCCTTATTCATCAGAATTTATTTTAAAAACATAATTCGTAAGATACACAAAGCCAAACTCATGATTGGCAAAAAATGCAGAAATTTGACTTTCAGCTGGTTGCCTTGTATTGTTCTAGCTATTCGAAGTCACCTAGGTGAGGTTTATATACACCTCCAACAAGTGCTACCCAAGATCATCCCACACTGCCTTCCAGACCCCATCCTGTCACACTTTCTCCACCTATTCAATGATCTTGAATCTTTGCTTCAGGAAAAAAACTTTGATTTAGCAATGTTTCTTCTTCACTGTGTAACAACAACTCAGGAAAATTTTTTCCAGGACATCCTTGAAATATCCTGTGCCAGCAGAAGGTTCAGTGCCACACTATAGTCTTCCTGCTGGCAGAAGGGAAATAGGCATTACCCGAGTCTGCTTCCCTACAGCCTTGAAAACTGTGCATGTCTGTATTTCTAAAGCTGATTCTAAGACATCGGATCAGTGACAGACAGTTTGCCTGAACAGATCTGGGCAGTTATAAATAGTCACTCCATTTGTGATTGTCTCCACATGCTGCTACCAGAAGCGTTCTGAGTCCTGGTGAGTCTTCCTGCATCGGTGCAGCCAGATTTTGAGAAGTTACGAGTTTTCCCACCAAAGATAGAAACAAATTAAATTTGAAGTCAAAAGGTGTCGAGTGCACAATGCTCATGTCTCAATACGCATCAGGATGAAGCTGGCCTAACAAGCTCTGCTGAGACACACAGTCACTGCTGTGCTAAGCTAGCCAGACAGCTTCCAGCAAGTGCCAAAAGCAGGCACAGCAACTGACATCTGGCTGCAAGTTATATGTCAACTACCCTACAGATACCTTTGCTTCAGTCTGCAGTTGATAAGACCTCTTAGGGGCAAATTTGCCTTTCAAAGTCCCATTCACCTCTCTAGCTTTCTGGAGACAGGAATAACTCACATGTTCTTTCAGACCTTGAAATGATATGAACTATTTTAAGAAAGGTTCAAATCCACTTACTGATAAAAAAAATCACACTCCTTATATGTCAGTCTGAATTTTGCTCACTGGATAATTTGTGGTCCAAGGAATTTTGGCTGTTTTATGTAGCCTTCTCTACCATAACAAATTTGATTGCACCATCTCTAAACCATAAATAACAGATCTGAACAGTTTCCCTTTGACTAGTCTTCCATCACCTCTTCCTGTAACTTCTACAGCAATTTACTAAATATTGAAGCTAATTTACCCCTACTGAAGTTTCAGACTGTTACCCCTTCTGCCTGAGATGACAGCTTGTCAGTGTTGATAAATGATAAATGGAAATATCTCACCCTTCCATACATGGAAATAAGAAAGATTTTTTTTTTCTTTGAAACAAAGTACTTTATACTTCTCCTTAAGATGATTCATGTCAGTGGGTAATGATAATGACTTACTGTCTATACCCCCATCCAGCCAGATTGAGACCAAAACTCCATAAGCAGTAGAGACAATTGTCTGTGCTCATTCAGAGAAGACATTCATTTCTTTCTCCTACACTGAGACTGATCTTAAAATAAAGCACTTCCTGGAATGAGCAATGATATGGGATTCTGGTCCATATCGCAAATCACTCTGTGCCGTATTCTGAGGAGTTTAATGTCACTGAATTGTCGCATGTGCCTCGCTGATACTCCATGCTGTATCAGTGAACCCAGCGTGACTAAGCATGGCAGAGTCAGAGTCTTACATTTCCCATACATGCAAGGTTAATTTCACTTTTACTTAAATGCAGCTCTGAGGTAGTGAGTCACCAGCTGAGTACTAACTAACAGCTGAAACTGGGAGAATTGGAGTTGGTTTTGTTATGAAGACTATAACTGGCTGTGTCAAAAGCTCTACAAGTCTCTTATAGAG
>NW_010329354.1:66840-102959 GCF_000700745.2 Antrostomus carolinensis | reverse complement strand
AGCATGTAATAGACGGAAAAAGAAAGTGAATCTTTTATTAAAAAGTTTTTTTCTGTTTATTCCCTTAAGGTACAAGTTCAAGGAATGACAGGGAACATCCAGTTTGACACCTATGGGCGGAGAACAAATTACACAATTGATGTGTACGAAATGAAAGCTGCTGGATCACGAAAGGTGAGTTTCAAGATTTGCATCCAGATTTCACATCTTCACAAATATTTGAACTAATGAAACTCAAAAATACCATACAGGAACCGTAATAACAGGCCCCTAAGGAAATGCCACCTTTGTGCTGTCTTCCCTGTCCCAGCAGCCCTGTTCTGTTCTATTCCTGGACCAAACCACTCGCCCTGTTAGTTTCCATGTCCCAAATCTTCATTGGTTTCCATGTCAACTTCAGACCCTACTTTTTTCCTTAAGCTCCTTCTGGAGCTTTTCCACTGCCAAGCATAATACCTGCATTCAGGGTCCTGTGCTCAGCCCCGTCTCCTAAATTCCTCCCTATCTTTCCCTTCCTTTCCATAACAGGCCTCATAGCCGTAGTGAAGCTGGAGCCAGTGTATTTTAAAAACCTTCTGAAATTAACAGAAAATAAGTTTGGTTTTAATTTGGATTTGCTACTCATTCTCTTGTCTCCTAAATAAAGTATAGATCCTAAGTGGGATAGTTGCCTAGATCCCTGTTATAAAAGAAATTAGGGCAGATTTAAAAAAAATAATTAGGTAGGCAGGGTCTCAGGAGTATAGAGAGAAGAATCTCTGTGGCCGAGGCACATAAATCCCCCTAGTTTCACCTGGCTATAGGTACCTAACCTACTTAGTCACTACTGAGACTCCTTAAACTCTTCTGCACATATTTGATAACAAAATACCTCTGGACATGACCAGCCATTCAGCTGGGTTTACAGTGCAGGCAAAAGTGTTGCTTCTGTGTTGTGCAGAAATACAAAAACTAGTGTGATAGCGTAGCAATGTAGCCACAGCACCATGAAGGTCAGCACAAGACAGCTGACAAATAGTCACCTCGTGCTCACAGAGTGTTTGTATCCCGTACTGAAGATAATGCCACTGTGCCTGCATTGCTAACGATGTCTGTGCATCTACTCTAAAGCTAGCTTAGGCATGTCTGCAGGGACTGTATTTACTGTCTGAACTGCAGCAGAATATTGATAAAAATTACAAAATCAAAGAATTTTGCTTAGAATGCTGTGCAGTTTATTTTCTTATCTGTAGTATATTTTTATGCTGTGGATAGATGGGAAGTTATTCCACAGGCACCATGATGATGTGAATTTAGATAGGGAGAATTTAATATGCATTTTCACTTAGATTCAGCTTGTGTTTATTTGCACGTGGGCTTGAGAATATTGTTTCTTTAAGGAAATTAAATTGAAGATAATGTAGTCCTTTAATGGCACAAATGTTGCATGAATAAGTGTTACAAAGCCATATGTTTTGACCGTTCCTGTTACAAGTTCATGCACCAAACTCCTTGTAAACATGCAACATATACAAGTTACAAACTCCTTGTAAACATATGCAACAAGGTAATGATCTCCATTTTTATAGGCTGGTTATTGGAATGAGTATGAAAGATTTGTGCCAGCATTAGATCAGCTGCCCTCTAATGACACTTCATCTGTGGAGAACAGAACTATAGTAGTCACTACCATCTTGGTAAGTTTTATGTTCTTAGTGTGTTTGTGTTTAGGAAACAAGACACATGGCTCCTGAGGTGTGTTAGACACCTTGCCAGGAGGCAAATGTTTAATACTGTGTGACTTCAAGTGATTGAAAAATTCAGTATCTTCCAGAGATGTACCGAGGGCCTGACCCTACAATTTTCTATATGCATCAATAAGTTTACTCACAGGAAGAGCTCACTGAGCTCAATATTGCGCTTTGCTGCTTCTCAGGCACTTGAACTTAATCAAATGCCTCACGTAAATTAAGTTATTGTGGATGTATGTAAATGACTGCAGGATCTGACCTTCCTGCTGTAGGGTCAAATCTTGCACCCCTCAGGTGCAGCTCTTGTAGACTCAAGCCCTGTAGACTGAGTAAGGGTGGCACAATGAAGCCTGTGGAGAACTGGAACTGCTTTAGCACTGAGTGAAAAGTGACCTATACCTGTGCAAATCCAAAGGAGTAAAGTTCTTCCTGTGTCGTAAACAGCAGCACCTGTGTCAGTCCCAATGCCTCTAGCAGATGTGCTCTGTACAGTATTGTTTGTGACTTTTATGCCTGTTACAATTCTACTAAGCATGAACCAATTTTATGCTATTTCCTGAAGCATTGTATTTTATACTCCTATGGATTTAGCGAGATATAATCAGCATTTCAGCTAGAATTTTCCAAGAAGGCTAAGGGAATTTAGTGACAAAAATTGCTGCTGAGGGTTTTAGCCTAGCTTCCCTTAGGCTGCTTTGAAAGTACCTCCATCAGAGCCCCATTCTAAGCCACTGGGCCCTTAGGAAATTATTTTAATGGCACAGGTGTTGGGTGCATCAGTTCTTTAAACACTAAAACTTGAATTATTACTACAGTGATGCAATTTGACCCTGCAAACGAAAGTGTAACTTTGTTAAAGTGGAATAGTCGCGTTGTCTTCAATGGGTCTATACCAGGAATAAAATCAATAGTATGTGTGGCTGTAGGATCAGTCAAGGATTTTAAACTGCAAAATTCTTTCTAATTTCTGTACCAAAGCAGGAAATATTGTAAATACTTGCCAGTAATATAAAGGATAATAACAGTTCTCATTTTGTATGTTCTAAACCTGTATTTTGCATCCATAGACTTTTGATCTTTACTTTTGTTTCAAAGGAATCACCATATGTAATGTATAAGAAAAACCATGAACAACTAGAAGGGAATGAGAGATATGAAGGATATTGTGTAGA
Source organism: Antrostomus carolinensis (assembly GCF_000700745.2). NCBI lineage: Eukaryota > Metazoa > Chordata > Aves > Caprimulgiformes > Caprimulgidae > Antrostomus > Antrostomus carolinensis. Next base: position 100,057 of record NW_010329354.1, on the reverse strand, counting down.
CTTAGCTTCTGAAATAGCAAAACATGTTGGAATAAAATACAAACTGTCAATTGTTGGAGATGGGAAATATGGAGCTAGGGACCCTGAGACTAAGATATGGAATGGCATGGTGGGTGAACTGGTCTATGGGGTAAGTTTCTCTTAAATTTCATTTTAATGTTCTTTATGAAAAGTTATGCTCAAAGTTAATAAAATGCAAAATACAAATCGTCTGTTTGAATACCACCTTTAAAATTCTAGATACTTCTTTGTAGTGTCATTTTTATAGTCTACTTTTCTAATAATTTCATTGCAGGGAAATGTCACTTTTTTACTGCTGTTCTTCAAATCAGAGTTCACAAAATGTTGAGAAGTAGCACTGGGCAAATTTCAAATTCTTGTCTAGAGCAGAATTTCCAGTTTTCACTTCATATGCTACTTTTGCATTTGTCATGTCTGCTTTTTCTCTATCAGTCTTCTAAGTGCTGGAAGGGTGCCCCTCCCATTAAAGGTCTGATCCTATGTTGCTGGCCCTTGTTGAATCACTGATGTCAGTCTGTGTTTGACCAGAGACTTGATCAGTTAGCACCATGGTTGATTTCAGGGTAAGAAGTAATGCAGGTGTGCAATCACCCACATCTTTTTAAATTTTTAAACCTTGGGTTTAAACCCAGACAAAAAAACCCCAAGTCTTAATTTATTGCATTCTTCTTTATAGTTCTATATTGGGTGTACATTGCTTTGTTTAGTAGGAACAAAAACAGTCTGGAATTGCCATTTCAGAAACTTTTTGAAAATGAGAATTTTGGAATACAGATAAACCAGATGGAAGGGGGAGAAAATTGGCTTTGCAGAAAAGACTTTACAAGCTGATATTTCATCTTTGCTTTTTTTCCCCCAAATGCTAATGAGATGATTTGTGATTCCGCCCAAATCTTTACAGTTTATTTTTAACAAGCTTTCCTTTATTAAAAATAACTGAGCAGAAGCGAATATTTCCATTGCCTCTCTTTGTTCCATGGCTGAGTGTAATTTCTAAAACTCACCTCAAAATTTCCTTGGGATAACCTATCATCATTCTTGCAAAATGTCTAGCGAGATAATTCTTTTCAAATGAATCAGTCTTTTTAAAGTAATTGCTAGATTTGCAAAAGTTTTCTTATTCTGGAGCAGTTGGTCCTGATGCCTTATTATATACTTGGTAGCCTATTCGACTTCAAAATATTTTATATAAGCAAGAATGGTTTTGTAGTATTGTATTAGGGGCAGGGAGGGAAATCTACTGATTAGAAAAAGTAAACAGAGGTCTGGACCCCTGGGTTATATCTTCACTTCTCTGTTGCATTGAGGTTTGACATTATGCAGATCTTTTGAACTCCCCTTGCCTCAATAGGCAATTTGGCAAACTGGTGTTACCTCTCTCAGAGAATACAAGTACATCGAGAACCTCTGAAGCAAAGGTTTAGTTGAGTTCCAAGCATAATTACATCACAGTGGAAACCTAAACCCTCAGTTTCCCTGTGTGTGGTTTGAGAAATATCAAGAGTATTAGCTCTAATTGAGTCCTTTTGATATATTTGCAAGTGACAAGCAATGAAACAGTTTATTCACTTAAAAAAATAATCACACCATATGCAAAAGACATGACAAAAGAGAAGCAGAAATTACTGCTGACAGCCAGGGCACAGGGACCGTCTACACCAGAGGAGGAAAGGTGTGATATGGGCCACTGCCTCTGGGACTTGAGCCAAGTAAGATTAGCCTGTGCAGCTGCCGTATGATGCCAGATCCATCTGGATAAAGGGCCACAAAAATGATCAGAGAGCTGGAACACCTCTCCTGTTAGGGAAGGCTGAGAGAGTTGGGGTTGTTCAGTCTGGAGAAGAGAAGGCTCCAGGCAGACCTTGTTGTGGCCTCTCAGTAATTAGAGGGGGCCTATAAGAAAGATGGGAACAAACTTTTTAGCAGGGCCTGTTGCAACAGGACAAGGGGTGATGGTTTTAAACTGAAAGAGGGGAGACTCAGACTAGATGTAAGGAAGAAATTTTTTACAATGAGGGTGGTGAAACACTGGAACAGGTTTCCCAGAGACGTGGTAGATGCCCCATCCCTGGAAACATTAAAGATGAGGTTGGACATGATCTATTTGAAGATGTCCCTGCTCACTGCAGGGAGTTGGACTAGATGACCTTTAAAGGTCCCTTCCAACCCAAACCATTCTATGATAAACAGGTTGGCTGCAGCTGCCTTTTCCACAATCCCTTGAGCTCTGCCTCCTTAGCATCAAACTGAGCCTCAACCACTTCCCCTTGACTCGACCGTACTCGTGACCTTTCCACACCAGCAAAAACCAGCTTCACAGACACCGTAGACTGTACTTTAAAACAACCCCACACCCATCCTGCCAATGTCATTTTCGCCTACAGAAAGGTCTATTTCTTTGTACTCTAAAGCACAGTTTTCATCTGTGTTTTCTCATTAATGAAAAATTGAGGAACTTTTCCCTCCCTGACCCCCAACAGCTCCTCTTCTCACGCTGCGAGCTTGGTTACTGAAGCCTCTTCACTGCAGTGCTCAATTATTCAAAGGTCAGATGCATCCCTTGAGGTTTGACTGTAGACTCAGGTTAATGCTTACAGCCCAGCACTGCTGAGTTAGCTCCCTGTCCTGCTGAGCTGAACTTCTGAGCTGGCAAGCTGCACAGAAATCCACCTGGCTTTCTGTAAGCAGGGAAAACAGCCCCTGAACTCTGAGTACAAACCTCATCGGCCTCCAGACCCTTTTCCAGCCCTGTGTGTAAACACCATGAAATACTCTTGGCCTCTTTCTCAGTCTTTTGAGTGGGGACTGTGTACCAGGCTCACAAGGATGTGCACAAAGCCCTTTGAAGATGAAAAGTGCTCTAGAAGTGCTAATTATTTGGAGCACGCGCCTCATTTACATGCTGACTTTGTCTCTCAGGGGCTTAAAACTCTATTAGGGAACTAAAACTGTACGTTACCCCTAATGCCCCTGTGAGCCTTGTCTGCAAAATGACTGTCATATTTGGCACCTCTGGTTTCCATTTTGGGGAGACAAGAGGTTGATTAGATTTTAAATGCCTTTATTAGAATGTATGGAAGACAAGCATGGGGGGATAAAAGGGGCCTGATTGGTTTTGGTACCAGTTATCCAGCAGCTGAACTGAGCTGTGGCAGAAAACACAATCTTTTAGATTACATTTGTCTCAAGTGATAAACAGTGACTAGTCATTTGTCAAATACAGCATATTCCTGACCCAACAAGCTTCTCGCCACCACCTGGCACTGCTGGGAAGTCTTACCAGGCCTTTTGAATACTGTGCCCATTTTTGCATAGCCCCATGCCTACAGCTCTTTTCCAAAATTGCTCTTAGGACAGTCATAGGAAGTGAATGGCTTGTCATTATAATGCCAAAACCCTCATTAACTGTAATTAATGTTTAGATTGTGCCAGTTCGTTGTTACTGTCGCTCTTGCTTCCTGTGGGATGCAGCATAGAGTCAGGAGAAAAAGTGCAGCTGGGTCCTTGCAGCCTCCAGACTGCTGTGTCGGAGGGCTCTGAATGGCGAGGAGGGATGGGAGGGATGGGAGGGGGCTCAGTGTGCTGGACCCAGAGGAACAGGGGTGCTGTGTCACAGCGCTGTGGGTCCTGAGGCTGACTGGCACAGCCCTGGCTCCACTGTAAGACTTGCCAGAGTTCTGCATTAACTAGAAACAGTCCCAAGAGTTACACGTTACCTGGGGACAGACAGACTAAAATAATTAGAAATTTTCCCTCCCCTGTCTCATATCTCCTCAGGGCTGGTTGCAGGGCATAAAAGTCTGCTGTGCCATAGGGCTCCCCAATGTCGAGGGCAATCTCAGCTGTCCTCTTTGACCTTTATTTGTGGCTTTGCAGTGGGCTGTACAAATAGACCTGGTTACAGGGAAGGGTTTGCTTTTTGGCCGTGTAGAGATGGCAGCCTTAGAGACAGGGAGTTCTGGCCAAGCAGCTATTCCCAAACTCCTTTGCTTCAGATGGGAGAACCAAGAGGTCTTCTTAGAGAGGAGCTAACGGGGCCTTGCAGTTTGTTAGCAATTTTCAAATGTTGTTGGTAGCAGTAGTAGTATTAATAATTAATAATGATAATAGTCAAATTTGACATACAAATGAAATTTATTTGATTTTTCATAAAACAAAAAATGTCAGTTCAGATTGAAGAAAACCTTCATTTTGCTCTTTCACTCCGATGGTGTCAAAATAAGCCTCTTCCTCCTAGAAAAAAACCCTACCAATTCAAGCACTAAGGTAAGGGAAATTTCTAAAACATAGTGGAAAATTTTGACAGAATAAAAATAGCAAATAGGTAAAGCTTTTTTCCTGGAACTTTTAGAAAAGGGAAGTAGCTAAATCATTCTCAGTTTTGGAGACTGAATCTACCCAGAAAAGCAAACCAGCAAGGCAAGTGGTGTCCTCCAGTGATCCCCCTGCTAATGACGTGCCCTGGGCCGGGGCTGATGAGCAGCAGCATCTCCACTGCGCCCACCCCGAAGGGCCGGGGCTCAGGGCTTTGTACCCACCAGCTGCTGAGCACCAGACAATCGTCTTTTCTCTTCTGTAGGGCAAGCCTGTTTCTGTAGGCTTTTATTTCTTCTCTCCGTTTTAAAGCAGGCTGCTGTTCTTCCTTCACTGTTCAGCCAGGGAAAGCCTTCCATCCCTGGGCCTGATGCTTTTCAAGGCTAATTGACAGTAGGTTTAACATAGATCTTAATTGTGACTACAAATGCTTTGGGAGTGGAAAGAGCAGCCAGACCTTACAGTCTTTAATACTCTCCTCAGGTAAAAAAAGGTCTTTAAAAGATCTTTTGATATGTAAAATAGCATAAAGGAACAAAGGAGGGATGTAAGGGACAGATAGTCCCCCAAACGCAGGCAGCCTCCACAGTCTGTCAGAGTGGGACCACCTGCCTTTAACAGACTAACCAGCTTCACGTGGCACTGGCCTCTCCTGCTCTCCCAGCAGCAGAACTACAGATGGCACATACAGCCTTTGGATCCCAGCAGAGAGGAAGACTAATTCAATTCCTAATTCAATTCCTAATTCTCCTCAAATTGTCCCATGTGTTCTTAGTCTGTGGCAGAGCCTGACTGTGCCATGAGCGAGAAGAGCTTGCCCTTTGCCCCTTGCCCCTGGGTTCCACAGTAGGGAAGCCCAGGCACAAGTGCCCAAAGGCCGCCGTGAGATGCCACTGCCCTGTGGCTCAGAGGGACCCTTGGCCCGGACAGACTTGGCGTCCCTGCCCAGGCAGCCACTGAGCCGTAGTGACACCGCACCTTGCCAGGGAGACAGGACCGCAGCCCTGGCACAGAGCCACGCTGATGTGATCCCAGACTTTGGCTGATAGAGGAAGCACATGGATATCCACAGCTCAAAAAGATGGACCCTTAACTGCTCCATCTGCATACAGTAGCAGTGTCTCAGAAGGAACTGTGGGCATCCACATAAAGCCCATGTGGACTTAACATTGACAAACTATGGCAGACAAGGCCACCTGTAGTTCTAACACCTTAATACCTTTTTACACTGCTCGGCTAATATGCATTAAGAATTCGGTGCAACATGTTGCTAGTCAGATATCAGCTGTTTTTAAATAAGTGTGAGCTAATACATTAAAAACACAATGCCCCCATGACCTGGCCTCTCAACGCACCCTGATATCCTTGGGGATTCTGGACTGTCTTTACAAAGTAGCTTTTACCAGCAGATACCACTGGTGATGTGTTGCTCCTTCTGACACCCTTTTCTGATACCTGGAAACCTCAGACTGCACTGAGAGGTCCTAAAATGTGCTCAGAGTCAGTCATCATTCCAGCACAGTCTGTCCTGCCGCTGCTGTGTACCTGCCCTCAGCACTTCTGGGGTGTCTGGAGGTTTGGCACCTGATGGAAATCAGGCAGTGTCCCTTTGCTTCGGTCTCCATGTAGTCTGGGTGCTGGCTGTCACACAAAGGTCTTGCAAAGTGACTGTAGCCCAGGCCTGCTTCTTGAAAAGTGACACACTAGCAAAGAAGTTGTCCAGTTCTGCAAAACTAAACGACCAGAAGCACATACAGGCAGGAGCATAGCTGGTATCTCTCGCTGTCTCTAGTAGATGGCTTTGAAGTTAGGAAGACTCATCTTTAGGTCTGTAAGCAGAAGAATTTGATCCCTTCTTTTGGATTACAGAGGTGGAACATCTTATCATTTTTCTTTCTCCATATAGAGGGATATTTTCATTTGCTGTTTTCCTCCCTCCTCTTAAGAGTCTTGAGGTTTGCAGGCCCCTGGGGTCAGCTTTGAACAGAGTGGGTAGTGCCTCTGTGCTGCCTGTCCTCTAAATCCGTCCCTCCCACACTAGTAGGCAAAGACGGAACAAGCCTCAGAGGAATCCATGACATTTCTCACCCAGCTCAAATGCAGTGAAGATGATGTTTGAAACGCCATTAGTCATGAGTGATTAGCAAAGCTTAGTTGTTGAGGTTCTTAAACCCCCGCTCCAGTTCTGCACAGTGAAGGGCATGGTTGTGGTTGTGTTCTTTTTGATCAAGCTCAATTTTTATGGGTTCGGATTATCTGCAGCCATAACAGGGAGGGAAATTCACAACTGTACCTCAATTATTAATGATCCTTTAGGGTGCTTGGAGCTCTCCTTAAGCTCTCAATTTCAGATACTCTATCTCTAAATAAATAAGCAAAGAGCGGTGTGTTTTTTAACCTCTCTAGTGCAACTAATATTCAGGGAAGTGGTGGGGAACCAAGTTCAGGTGCTGGATGGTAGCTGGTCCACTCTCAGTGCCCTGGTTGTCGATGATTTCCCGAGACCCTATGTCTGTACCATGCTTGTTACCTCTGCAGAAAACAGTTGTTGCCATACTCATTGAAAGCATGTGGGTATGTGTTGGTGTTTCCAATATATTGACTGCCTATCAAAAATGGTGAGAAAGCAGGAAGACTGAAATGCATCAGAAAAATAAATATTTGTATCCCTTGTAATATTAAAATGTTAAAATGCAATTTTAAATAATTTATAAAGAAATCTGTACTGTATGATATGAATGAGGACATGGTAACAATCAGACCTTTAAAAACTGATTCGTCTGTGCTTCAGCACAACATCAGCTTCATCCTCCCAAAGACCCCACAGGAACACCCTGCACGAACTCAGCTGCTCGTGAAGGAGAATACAGACTTTATTGCATGCTACATCAGCACTTAGGAAGAGTTCCACTGTGTCTACTTTGACAATTAAAATATTACTTTGGGAGAATTAAATTTCTCCAAGTCCAGGAAAGCACTACAGAAACTAAATGCTCTTATAGCTGAACTAGCCTTTTCCTACCTTGACGAGCTGTTCCAAGGCTGGCTGTTCATGTGCAGAAGTGTGGGCAGTAAGACACCTGCCGCCCACCTAAGCTTCACTTCACGTGGAATCATTGCTAAGTCTCTGCAGGGGTCCTGATCCATTAAGCTTGCTCTAATAAGGATTAATTTGTAAGCACCTCATTAGTTCAACACAAAGTACAGTAGCTATGGTCAAAGTGCTTAGTCTTCCAGCCAACCGTCGACTCTTGACTATATTTAAAACTGATATTCTGTGTGCATCTCATGCTCACTGACTGCAGACATCTCATATTTAACAGCAGCTCAACAAGCAGCAGCTACAAGACAAATAAATGTTTGGGGGGAATTAATTAGTGAACAAGTTCCACATCATCTGATAACTTTACCACACTCTACTCTTGTCCTCCCAAGTCTCTCTGTTACTTAAGTGATTAACACATTAATCTGCAAAGCCAGTAAACACCCAGGCATCCAAAGGCAGCTGGCATTTTCAGTTTTTATATTCAAGCCACATTATATTAGATTTTTGCAGCAAATGAGCACGAATCAGGTGAAGGTTTTCTCCCTGAAGCAAGCGGTCGCTCAAGGGGAAGGGCAATGTCCTAGTACGCATGAAAATCTAAAGGGGTGAGGAGGGCTGTGAGAGGGCACACCAAGGGCCACCATTTCCAAGTGGCCTCCTTATGTGCACAGTCATGGTTTATCTGATTATTCCAAGCAGTGGACTTGTACACATACCCTGTAGTTGCACATGCCAGTACAAAGTGGCTGGAGCAAATCTAGAGGTCGTGTGTGCAGATGGGTATTGGTGGAGGGAGGTTTGCTGTGGGGAGGGCTAGTCCTCAGTTCCGACAATCTGCCATTAACCTCAGCCTCAAAACATGGAGCAAGTGCCTGGGGCATGGCTGCACAGTGCCACGGGGACACCAGCTGGCACACAGCCTGCCACACTGAGATTAACCTTAGGAGAAACCTTCACTATTTCTGCTTATTAAACTTAAAAAAACCCCAACAAACCAAAACCAACCATAACTATCTAGGAGAAGGAACAAATCAGATGCTAATAAAAGTCACATACATCACCACTATATTTACATAAAGGCATATTTAATTATTTTATGGCACAGATTTTAATCACCACTTATTAACATTTCCTATTAACTTTTATTCAGACTTCTACTTAATCAGGTTTTATTTTTCCACCGGAAAGAGATACATATTTTCTAGTGAGAAACAAAAATCTGATTTAAAAGTTGCACAGTGGTTTAGGTACTGGTAAATTAAACTTCCCCCAAGAATCATTTTTCTTTTCTGAAATTCTTAATTACCAATGAAAGGTCATCTTTAAAAGTATCAGGAACATGAACAGTTAGAGTGTTTAACGTAGAAGATTACAAAAAAGTGTGTGTAGGTATGTAGATTCTCATAACAATTTTTAAATGAAAAGGGCTTTTTTAAAAACATTCTAGTCATCTCTTGTAAATGCTGACACTTGCTTGAGTACTTGTCTGGATCAAGGCTAGCTTATCTAAATGTCATGACTTCAATCTTTCTGGCATAGAAATACAGATGTAATTGAATATGTTGAAAATCTGTTCTGAAATGTTATTTTTAATTAGGTAATTAAGTAATTTTTTTTTTTTACTTCACATTCTTACCCTCCCATGGAATCCAATAAAGATGAATGGATTGAAGGGAAGGGTACTGGTTCAGGTTATACTAACATGCTGATAAATGACAGATGCAATGAGATGAGGTTGTGCTTCCAGAAGACACAGCCCTAGGAGATGGTCTGTGTTACAGATCTATCGAGCTAAGTTCTGTAAAATAGGATGGCATCCATTATACTGAAAAACATTACTTTGCAGTCTTCTCAGATAACCCAGGTTATTTACTTCTCAGGGGCTCACAAATCTGCATTATTGTTCTTCAGTGACCACAGAAAGGATGGGCTGTCTGGTTCCTATCACCCCACTATTTTACCATCCCTTATTGCAATTGGGTTTCAAAGGAGCATATGAGTGGTAGTGCCCAAATGCAGCTGAAATTCAGTGACTGGTTACTTCTCTTTAGTTTCTTTTAAAAGATCCTGGACTAATCAGTAAGGCAAGAGAACTTCCTGAAAGTATGGAAAAGAGAAAACTAAAATACAACACACATAATTTACCTAAAGTCTTCAAGATAGATGGATGGATACAGACCATTACTAAAAAATTACATTGTTTTAGTTGCCATTTCACTGTCCAGTTCGTGTAGTGTTTATTCATCTATTTTTAACTTAATAGAAACACAAATATGTGTTGGTACATATCTGCCTCTGTCATGAGGCCATTGAACAGATTTGATTGCAGTTTTTATTTTTAATAATATTCTACCCATATCATGTAGTCCTTAACTTCAGGGACTGCAAAATAGGCTGCAAAGAAACTGTTTCCTGCTCACTCTTGTAATTTATAATCTGATTCATTAGCCTGAGACTGTAGGTTGTGATTATGTTGCAACTGTTCTGTAACTAACTTGGGTTTGTTTTCCTTTTTCAGAGAGCAGATATAGCTGTTGCTCCCCTCACCATAACATTGGTACGAGAAGAAGTCATAGACTTTTCCAAACCCTTTATGAGCCTGGGCATCTCCATCATGATCAAGAAGCCTCAGAAATCTAAACCTGGCGTATTCTCTTTCCTGGATCCTTTGGCTTATGAAATTTGGATGTGTATAGTCTTTGCTTACATTGGCGTCAGCGTAGTTCTTTTCCTAGTCAGCAGATTCAGCCCTTACGAATGGCACTTGGAAGACAGCAGTGAAGAACCACGTGACCCTCAGAATCCTCCCGACCCTCCAAATGAGTTTGGAATATTTAACAGCCTTTGGTTTTCCCTGGGTGCCTTTATGCAGCAAGGATGCGATATTTCTCCAAGGTTTGTTCCATATCACTCCATCACCTTTTTGCATTTTATGGTCATTTTCTGATGCCATGGTGCATATATGTTACTTTTTCAAATTTCTTTTTAATTCTAAATTTTTTATTTTTATATTCCATTCAGTGCTAAGCATCATCATCAAGCCACCATGCTTGCTAACGTTCACCTCCAGAGTGAGTGCCATTGCCTTATAATGCCATTTATGCATTTCTGCCAAACTTATATACACCATGTTGAGGCTGTAAAATGCATAGGGTTTTCTGTTTTCAGCAATGCTTGGAGGGCTACCGTGTTTTTGCTGCATATCTCATTTTACGGTCATCTTCTTGGTGCATATAACATACTCTGCTTTGCAAAATAAGAATTGTTTATTTTAAAAAGTCACATGCAACAGCACTTTAAAACACCTCCACTCCCATCATGGCTTATGCTAGTCTTTTTACTTTCTTTTGTGCCTAATTTCTCTAGTTTTGTTCTTCTTGAGTCATCCTTTCATCTATTACTAATTTGCTTAGCACTGTCTTTCATACGTTCAGATCTCCATATGTGCTCCTCTAACAGTTATTTCCTACTACCCTGTATGTGTATCATTATTTCAGTCTAGTCTAGTCTGTTGTCTCTGTGTTCATAGTCAATATGGTCTAATAAGCATTGCCAGTTTCCATAAAGATTTTTCTTATCCATGAAGACAGTCTTTCTGAATAAGGCTGCAGTAAAACATGTTTGATATTAGTTCCAGTTTAATAGAGAGCACTGGTATTAACTACTGTAGAATTATATTTTTTTTTTTAAAGAAGGATTTTGAAAACCACCTGAGAATAGCGAAGCTCTCTCTAACTGAACAATGCATACCACAAATGTTTTTTGAGTAACATACGTAATGTTTCTACATTTGCACTGGTAAATACTTTGGTGATGCGCCTGTGATTAGCAGGAACATTATCTAGTTTCTTAGTGATGGAGTACTAGTTACATTTTGTATGACAATATTTTAATAACCAGTTCACAGCTATTTTAATTATTAAAAATGCCTGCTTAGTACAACCAGAATGCAGTTTTTCCCTTTAACAAGGTTGCTAAGTAAAGCAAGAAAGCCAGATCTTTTCTAACTAAGCACTATGTTTGAAACGCACCTTGTCGATCTCCATATTTCTGTACCTTTTTCAATACCTGAATGATTGAAAAGTTACCAGGTTTTTCCTGGTCCGTATAGCGGTAAGGATCTTGAGTACCCTCACTGAAGCAAGTGACAAAACTTCTATGAAGTTTCATGGACAGGATCATGATTTTACCTGTAATAATGAGCCTGTAAGTTCACAGTCATTGCATTTTCAAATCTCCTGATGATCACAGTGAAATCCAGGACTTTCAGAAATACTGGCATATGCCTGTTGGTATTTGATGCAAGTCGTGTATATGTTTTAAAAGCCTTGATAGCAGCAATTAGATTTCATGGTTATGGACAGATGCATATATATCCTATGTAGAACAGACACACATTTTTGCCTGGATCTGACCACGTGATAGTTTTTGCAGAGTTATCAGTGTTTGGATGTGCTGCCTGACTGTAGAGTTATAGCTGTTAGCCTTCTCCTCCTGCTTATACACTGTGTTTCTGCTTTATTCCTAAATTCTGTATTGAAACATTGCCTCTCAGCTTGCTGTTAAAGGTGAGGAGTAGTGGTAACATTTAAATTGCTGTTGACCATGTGTGTGCCCAATATAAAGGACCGGGAAATAAGCACTGGGACATCACATGGAAAGCTGCAGGCTTTGCACTGTTTCCGCTAGGTCTGTTTATTGACAGTTAAATAGAAGTCCATAGGATTTTTGTTAAGCTCTCATGTGACTCTGACATGTTCAGCCATTTACCTTACATAACGAGTGGAACATACTCTGTTTTTTTTCAATATTACCATGATAAGTGCCTTGGAAATACCTACCAAAAAAAAAAAAAAAAAAAAGACAGCAGTAAACCTATTTGTTTTATCTGTCCATCAGAAGCTTTTAGCTCAGTATTAGGATATGGTCCTTGTTTGAAGACGTCATCCAGTTATTTTGTTATCTTTCATGATAACAGATTCCAGGCAGTTACATGCATTTTTACTGGAAAAAAAGAGAAATTTAATACCTTGGTTTAAATTCCAGAAACGCTGTTCCTTTGACTGATATGTTGATTTAAGTTGATCAAATGTCAAATTTCTTTTCCGTAGAAGGGACTATTCACCAGTATTCCATTCTGAATCTGTATCTTTGTAAGGTTACGCCATTCACAGTACATTGACTATATGAATGTCTCATACTATTTTATTGCCATTAAAAGGGGCTTCATTCTTCCATTGTGAGTTTTGTCTGAATAAATTTCTTATATGAGAGCGTACAGCACTTGTAGAGAGATGCCGACAAGCAGTCTGGAGAGATCACTTTTGTACTTGCTGATAAAGGCTCTTTCAGCTGCCTTTGTGTGGAACAGCTGTGACATCTAATGACTAGTTAGATCTATCCTCGGTGAGTATGCTGTGTGGATATTCCAGAGGATATATCCCTATACTCTCCTCTCTGTATTTAATAGGAGTCATCTAAACAGAATCAGATAGCAGCCAAAGGATGGGGTTTAGTGCATCCCTTGATGGAATCAACATTTGTTCCAGCAGTTTCGTTCTGCTATCAAAGGCTGCTGTGTTTTCTGCATAGTAAGCTCAAGCGTTGAAAATTCACTTTTGATGGATCAAAAGTAGATTATTAAACTTGCTTTAATGTTAGAGGTGTACAGCAAATGGAATCAGGAGAAAACACAGTCAAATTTATAACACCGTCCTGAGCGAAAGGATCTTTAAAACCTCTATGAGAGCATATATTTTCATTTTGCTCTTTATTCCTGAGGAACAAAGAGAGTAGATTAATTAACTGCTGATGGAAAAAGACAGAGGGTTCATTAAAAACTATCTCATGAGGTTGGTCATTTAAAAGGGTGTATTTCTAGATCCCTATTTTCACAGCCAAAGACTCAAGAGACTCCTATTAAAGGCCATGGGAATGACTTTGTGGGACTTTCAAAACAGCAAGGAGAGCTGGGTAATGGTTTTTCTGAAACTCCCACTGCCAGTTCCTATGATGGAAGCATCTCAAGTCAATGCTTTAGATGCTGTTGTTTATCATGTTGTCTCAAGAGCTGAGGCGAGGGCTGCGGGGCCGCACAAGCCTGGCAGGAGAGGTGGAGGGCTGGCTGGGCAAGGGGCTGAGCTCACAGCTTAGTGGGTACCAGATAACGTCTGCTCCAAATATGAAGGGGTTCTAGACAAGGAGAATTTGCACCAGTGTTGTATGGGGCTATTTGTCAATATAACAGCTGTCTTATATGGATCAGAAGAGCCCAATTAAAAACTGAGTAGTGTGAGAAGCTTATTATTTCTGTGTACTATAGGAAGTCAAATATGTTATATGGCCATGAGTAGAAACAAAATTCAAGCTATTTTGATAAATAAATGAGATTTTGTTTGAATGTATTATTCTTCTGGAAATTGAATGTGAATTTGAATGCGTCTTTTGTTTTTCTCTTGTTACTAATTTGCTCTCATTTGACTCCATGCTTCCTTTTAAATTTCCTCTCAAGGTATGCACTCTTCCTGTTTACTTCTTTTGAAAACACCGTCTGACCTTGTTTTGATAATTGAGTTATAATTCTGTAATTCCAGGTCTTTGTTACTGCTCTCATTTGTTAACATGCTAATTCACTTTAAAATAATGTCATGCAAAGTATCTATTTATTGAGATAATTTGGAAAATGACATGTTGGGATAAAGCATTAGTTGTTTGTTTTTAAATTACAACAGTGCACACTTGGACAGGTGTGTCTTCATTAGAAAAGTGGTGCTGCTATTAAAAGCTGTGATTCATTTTTCTGTAATTATTATCTGAGTAATGGACAAACATTTTTGTGGTTCACAGTGTGAACCATACAAGTATTCTCTCATTACTAGCTGTTTATGTACTAACCCTTTTTCTCTTGCATCCCTCTACACCAGCCCTTGCAGTGGGTATAAGGAGTCTTCGTATCAGCAGATGGACTGGGGGGAGCTGGGGTCCTGTGGACAAGGAGGCTGCCAGGCCGTGCTTGTCCATGTTCTTGTTCTTCAACTCTGTCTGTCTGTCTTTCTGTCTTTCCTTCAGTGTCAGCTTTGTGGTTTGGTTTGTTTTTCTTTTGTCCCATCCTGTGCTACCACCAATTACAGCTACATCAGTCCAGACTGCTTCGTAGTAGGAGCTGTTTGGTCTTCCTTTTCGTGCTCAGTGAAAGACTCTGGGAGAAACAACTCTGTAGTGACATCCAGTTTTCTTTCAAGTGACCTCAACTCTTCTGAGAGCAGCTCTGATCCTCATCTAGCAAGACCTCTCTCTTGCATGTAGGGCCCTTGAGGAAGTGCCTTCTTTGTCAAGGGATCCTGCCATGCCCACCTTCCCCTGTCTCTCAACTGCCCTCCATTTTTTGTCCTGTATCTGTCTGACTGGGTTCATGCAGGTTGCGTGATCTCTGGGGCAAGATATTTCTGCCTTTCTCTGTGTGTAATAAGCTGTATGAGCATGCAGCTCGACACAGACTTTTTGTTGTTACAGCAGTGTGAGCTTGAGCTTTCACTGGTTTGGAAAATGCTTGTCTTCTGCACCTCTTCATCCCAGGAACCCATCTGTCCTGCTAACAGAAGAGGCAGCTGCTAATGCAAGTAAGACTTTTCCTGTGAGAAATGGTAGGGAGAATTAACATATACTATTTTGTTCCCAGTAGTTCCACTGAATTTATCTAAACACCCTGGCAAGTCTTTTTTTCATCTTCCTGTTTCATGACCCATTGTAAAGCAAGAGGGCTACAGGAATCTGGAAACCCCAGCTAAAGCTAGTCTTGCTGTATGCAAGTGAATGTTTCATCTGCTGTACCTGCTAGCCAGACTTCTGCTCAGTCTGGCTCTGAAACTGTCCACCTTGCTGCAGGGAGGAGGAATTCAACTGCAGGTCTTCTCTGAAGACTGAAAGTATGCAGTGAAGGCATATACAAACGGGAGATGAATTTCGCCTGATGTAACCATCTAAAAGCAGTGGGCTGTGTTTCACTTAGGCATCTCTCTTCCCCCCAGAGTCGTGGGACTTTGTCGTGGGACAGAAGTTCACCTTCAGACTTATCCCACACTACAGCAAGTGAGATGAATCTCTTTCTGAGGATGTCCATCTCCTCTCTTTCTCTCCACTGGCTCCAAAGGGAGCCTTATGCGATGAGTTCAACAGGTACTGCTTTGTAGTTGGCTAAAACTACATCAGCCCATGTAAGAGGCTGATTCAGTGTGTAGGGTACTGAGTTTTACAAGGAAGCTGCTAAAGCCGACATCCTGCCTGGCAAGGGAGCTGGCCAGAGAGGACTTTAGCCATCTGTAAAATTCCAAGATACTCACTTGATACCTAGCAAGAACGTAGAGCAAGGTAGAGAGATTCCTTGACTTACTACATTGTTCTGGATTTATATTTCTGCAACTTACCTTTGCAGCTACTCAGTAGCCTTCTGTTAGTGAGTACAACTGCAGCACAGCCCAGCTTGAAACCTGGAAGCCTTTTATCCTCTTGGGAGGCCCTCAAGAGAGGCAGGGAAGCCTCCAGGGATTGTGGGTGATCCAGCAGATGCGTGCCTGCCATGAGGAAGTGCATGCAGGCCAGAGCGATGGCAATGTCTCTCAGAGTTCACGGCTCGAAAGTTGCTGCTTCCTGATGGACAAAGAGGTGATGCTTCACTCCTCGGGCTTCCCTAAGCTTTCTAACCACCTGAACCACCTTGCACACTGGTTCAGACACGACACAGCAGTCCCAGGGGTGCTAGCAGCGCTGGCACATGGTGTGTTGTTATCCATAGGAGCCAGCCTGCATCTGCCCTCTCAGTGGGAGATGCTGCTTCAGTTTCTTGGGCAGAGGAGAATGGAGAATAGCAGTGCTTCACCTCTCTACATTCCTCTAACCTATTCCAGATTGCTCTCTCTGTTTTTATTGTGTTGGCATTTTTTTTTCTTTGGTGTGTTCTTTAGTGTTGGATGGATTTTTTTATTTTGTTCTTTTTTTCTTAATATATTGTTTCATGGGATTTTTTTTAATGGCTCAGGCAGTCTCAGGCTCTGGCCCAGACTAGGCAGTTTACCAGCTAACCCCCCTGCATGGATGGGGTGGGGGGACATCACCAGACTTTTGCTTTTTTCCTGTCTCCATCTGTTGGTAGGACAACTTGTACCCACTGTCTGGGGATGGGACTGAGGGGCTTGAAGGAAACAAATAAACAGGTAAGAGTTTTCTTGCTTTTTATTTCTTCCCTTCACACAAACTGAGGACTACATCACCCAGCTTCCATGGATTTAGTGTATCTGGGATTGATTCTTCCTCCACTGGTACTGGTAGAGTTAAGGGAAAACATATGAAATAGCTTTGTCTCCACTCCTGAAATGATTCCTGGTCAACATGCTATGTTTGAAGAATCAGCACTGTACATGGTGAAATTCCACACCCAGCTGAGCAGCATGGCACAGACATCTTCAGCCCCAAACAAATGTTTTCAGCCTGATTTTTAATTGCTTTAAAGCACCAAGAGCTCTGCCTGACATGATCTAGATCCCTTGACCACTATGCATTTTGTTATTATATGTTTACAAATAGGCTTTTTTTTTAGTCCTTATATTATCCTTTAAAAAAAAAAAAAGCCAAAAACAGAACACAAGTTTTTTCTGCTTCCTTCTCTGTTGCTCTGGTGGTTATAAAGCAGCAATATGCTTGACTTGGAACAGTGCAACATGCAAATTTTAATTAACATAAACCATAAAACAAACCAGCCTCTCTCCTCACTTCAATATGCAGATTCAGGCTGTAATTCCTGCTAGGTTGTGGTGAGAGAAAGATTCTGGATAATTTTTGCTTTATTCCTTTGCACATTTACTCAGATTCCTTTTTGCAGTTTAGTGCATCTTACATTTTGAGGTACTTTCATGTCCATTAAGTTGGGCAGCCCCCAAAGAGACAGGGTGCTGGCATATTGCAGCAGGCAAATCCAGCCTCAGGGCAAGGCTGGGCAAGCAGAGAAGACAAAAGTCTTCTGGCAAAAGATTTCTCCAGCAAAGGGTCAGTGGAAGTCAGGAAAGCTTGTTCTTCTCCAAGCCTCCAATGGGGTTGGCTCAGATTAATTATTTCTTAATTGACTGTCCTTTTTTTTCATTGAAAGGCTGGAGAGAGAGCTTAACTAGGTTAAGACCAGGCACATGCCGAGTTTGCTCTCCTGAGGAAGGCTATCAGGAGCAGGCTCACAACCTGCCTGTTCACAGATGCCTGGAGGACCTGAACAAAGGGGTTGTGCATGTGAATTTCTTTTCAATGAAATAATAATTAAGAAAAAAACCAAACAATCAAGGAATGTCTTCAAAGCAATTTGATGATGTGTGTTTTTCCATAGATCTCTCTCAGGGCGAATTGTCGGAGGAGTCTGGTGGTTCTTCACTCTCATCATTATCTCTTCCTACACTGCTAATCTTGCTGCCTTCCTTACGGTGGAAAGGATGGTTTCTCCCATAGAGAGTGCAGAGGACCTGGCTAAACAAACCGAAATAGCCTATGGCACTTTGGATTCAGGCTCAACCAAAGAATTCTTTAGAGTAAGTCTGTTAAATCTCCATTAGAGCTTTTCTAAACTGTAACTGCCTAAAACACAGTTTTCAGTCATTAGTTTTTACCTAACTGTAGTAGCTGTTCTAGTGAAAGCTACTTTGTGCAATCAGGACAGGCCTGAGTGCAGATTTTAATATCAAAAGGTATTTTATCAAAAATGGGTGGATTTGCTCAACTTGAAACATATACCAAGATGGAAAACCTGACCTCTACTATCACAGGAAGGGTTTTTCTAACACCAGTCTCAGAAACTGGTCTGATGAGCAATAATGCCATCATTAGCACAATATTTAGCAAAGAAACTCTTGGAGGAGTGATGCTCTTGACCTACTTGCTGTGTTTGCCCAGCTGGCAGCCGTTAATGCCATCCGACATCGGTGTTCGCTTGCCAGAATGAGAAGGGGGATGGGAGGTATGTCTTGCCATTCATTTCTGTATGGTACATTGATTGCTGCAATTTTTGTTGCTGTGCCTTCATCGCTCACCAGCGTCTGACCATGGTGGTATCAAGCAATCAGGTGTGAAATGTTTGTACCCCAGAACACTGGTGTGTGTTCACCTTGGTTAGGGAAACACTGGGTTAGCAATATTTGCAGGTGGAGGGGAGTATACACTTTTATTTAAGATCATCCATTCTTTCTCCACTTGCCAAGCCACAAGCTGAACTGCAGAGAGTTCCCTGAGAGTCATTAAAAACTCTAAATATGACCTCAGACCACTTTTATGTATCTAAAAACGTTGCTACCTGAAAAGCTCTTATTTCTGGCCTTTCCAAGGGAGAACTGAAATGCTCAGCCCTTTCAAGGAGCTCTTGGTTCTCTCTCAGCAGTGCCAATCAGATGCCATTCAAACCAACTTTTTTTTTGTATAGAAAAGTGGTCAGTTTTGCAGGACTAATTATTGCCTGTCACGCATGCTGGCCAGGTGCAGATGTCAGGGAGGAGGGAGACAAAAAAAAACCTTACTGCTGTAGGCTGATTAAATACCAATGGCTCCTTGAACAAATACTGATGGCTCCTTGAATTTGCTAAAAATTTCAATACACAACCACACGCACACTTACATGTATCTATAAATCTGATGTCAAGCTGGAAGTGAATGGCATTTTATGAAGCTTTTGCACTCTGCCTTACTTGTGTGTAGTATCTTTATAAAAGAATAGATGCTCGGTAGTTTTTAATTAACTGTGGTGGCTGGTACGTCACAACCACTTCTGTTTTTATTAAAATCTTGTAAGATAAACACTGACCTTGTAAGGATGGCATCAGTGTGTAAAAATTTGTATTCAGTTTAATTATCAGCCTGAGGCAACATTATCTGCACAGCAAAAATGAGTGGAGTGGACCTGTCAGAAGAGGTAGCACAACTTGATTAGAAATATTGGTGCTGTTCACAGTCACTATACTGTTCTTAGGGTGGAAAAAAAAATCTTTTGAATATCTTGTTGCTGTAAATACAGAAAGAGGGATTGTATGAGGGTGTTTCTTCGTTTCCTTAATAGTTTGACATAACAAGGAAATCCTTCTCACCGAGAGATCAAAGGAATGAGTGTTTCATGTGAAAGGATACAAAGTCTAGTAAATGTATGAATACTTTGTTGTGCTGTTAATGGTCTTGAGATGAGCTGTGACTCTCTCCTGGTGCTGGAGAAAGCACGGCTGTAAATGAGGGTGATCTGTCAGGAGCTGCCAGCTCCATCAGGCAGGGAGAGGAGTCAGATGGGGAAGGAGGAGGGCAGAGCCCCAGCAGTGGTGGAGCAGGGCGTAACGCCAGCTCCGGGTGATCCAGATGGGACAAGTGGGAAGGAGAATGGGCCCTAGGTGGTGCTTCTCTCCTCGGCGTTCTCAAGGCACACAACATAATTTCAGTTGTATTAACTTTTGCAGAGTAATTAATTTGAATAGAGTGATGCAGCCATGAAACTGTTGTAATTAGAATCTTCTTCAGTTGATTTGAGAAGGGCAAAAGCTTTGCCTTAGATTAAAGACATATGTTCACATAAATACTTGGTTGTACAGTCTTTATTAGCTATTTAATAAGAAAGTAATGATGGCTAAAACTTGAAATACCTCTTAGAGGATGCTTGGTTTCTGAGTGCCTGCTGCACAGCCGATGCCTGCTCTGTGGTTTGGGATACTTTTCTCCCCGTAAGCACTTTTCTTGCTACTACTGGTGCATCAGTGGGAGTGATAGTGGTCTGAGTCAGAAAAAGCTATGAGTTCTCCTGGGTACAGTGTGATGCTCATTCCCTCTGTGAGGGGAATATCCTCTTCTGCCTGTTCCCCTCCAGTACTTAACCAATTTAAGCAACAGTTGACTGTGTGGGTCAGGATCGTCTGCCCAGTGAGAAAGGAAGCTTCTAACTGAGGGGATGGCTACACTACCCAGTTAGTGAATCCTTACTTATAGAATCACAGAACGGTTTGGGTTGGAAGGGACCTTTCAAGTTCATCTAGTCCAACCCCCTGCAGTGAGCAGGGACATCTTCAAATAGATCAAGTTGCTCAGAGCCCCTTGAATGTTTCCAAGGATGGGGCATCTCTCTGGGCAACCTGTTCCAGTGTTTCACCACCCTCATTGTAAAAAATTTCTTCCTTACATCTAGTTTAAATCTCCCCTCTTTTAGTTTAAAACCATCACCCCTTGTCCTGTCGCTAAAGTCCCTGCTAAAGTCTGTCCCTGTCTTTCTTATAGATACAGCTTTCTTTCAACTTACACTGGTTGCCCATGCATATGTACACAGACACTGGCTGTGGCATGTGAGATGTAGCTAAATCTTCCCTAGAGATGGGAGAAGTTACCTGGCTGTGAGCAGGAGGTCAGCATGTGCATAGAGGCACCAACAACAGTAACTTGGCTTTGTAGCTGGGCCGTGACTTCACACAGGAGGTGCAGGACAGTCTCTCCAAGATCCCATAAAGAAGCTCTCTTCCTAGAGCTGTAAAGCTGAAATGTTTCTCAAACAAAGATATTAATCAGGTATTGATCTTAATGGCTGCTGTTGGCCAGTGAAAGGTGCCAGACTGACAACAGCAAGGAAAATTTGCCTCCTAATGCATCATGGAGGGAAAAACACATAAATGAGCTTCAGATACCCACCATCTTGTTTGTATGTGCTAGGAGCTTCTTCAGAGCCTTCAGTCCCTGACTGCTTTCTGCCAACCCCATTTCCAACTAGGAATACTTTTGAATCTTTCTTTTACAGTGTGGATACCTATCTGGTAGGAACTGGAATGAAACCAGCTCCTCATTTCAGATGAACAGATGGTAATGACTTTCAGCCACTTCAGACCTGGGCAGATTCCAGCTAGTGACCTATTTTACAGCATTGGCTATTTCCCTAAACATCACAATGTCTTCCAGATAGATGCTACCTCAGATATGCAGATTGAAGCAAGATCCACCATTGCTGTTGCAAGTGCACACAATGACTGCTGTCGGCGTGATGTTGCTCTCACAGTTAAAACAAGAGAGCCTGGTTTTTATAGCAGTTTCACAGCAGGTGCTATTCGCACTTTTCACTAGGTGGTGACTCTGCATCAGGGCATTTGTCCCCCCAGTATATCTAAGAACCAAATGAGCCTTCCTGTATTTTCATGGTTGTTGCTTTTTTCTGCTCAGAAACATTTAACATTTTGTACTAATTAGCTTATAAAGGCATTTAAATGGCAATCAATAGATTACATCAATTCCCTTTTGGCTTTCAAAGGGCATTCATCCATATTGAAAAGGAAAAGAAAGACCCTCTCCTTTATTAACATACAGTCTCAGATTAAGGACTCCAAAATACTTCTTTCTCTTTCTTGAAAACCAGCAAGGGCCTGTACTAGAAAGCAATTTCAAATCACTAAGCTACTACTTTTAAGGGTGTATCTGTTAGAATTAACATCTTCTAATACATTCAATTAAAGCATCAGCGTATCTGAGCAGCTCATCAAATCAATGTAACACCATTTAATCCAAATTCAGCACTGAGCCTAAATATAATACCACAGTCTAATAGGTTTCCAACCTCCAATATGCATATATTCAAAAGGCATGACCTTTACAACCAATTAGTAATTCTTGTGTAAACTTGACTGTATTTAAACTTCAGTAGAAGCAGAGCATGTCTAGACGTTTAGAAATATAAATTGCTCTTGAGTTTCTGTTGGTTTCTTTTAATTGATAGCAGATATCTGTGTTAAGACGCTTCAGTAAAATAACTTGCAATGTTTTTGATCATCGACGAACACAGCTGACCTGCTGGTACACTTTACTGAAAACCTGAAATATCAGAAGGTGTCCTCAAAATTTATATGATGTGATAAGACTTTATAGGTTGAAATATTGAAGCAGGTAACATTTAGCAAGATCTTGCATTAGGTTGGTCTTTTCCCTTTTGTGGTAAATTGAAGGCAGCTGATAGCACACTATTACCAATGTAGTTAATCCCTGTTAACTAAAACTAAGAGGACAAAAGGAGGCCTCAAAGGACTGATATTTTATTGTAGAACTTTGTCTTTTTCTCAGCAATGGTTTCAAGATGTCTCTGACAAAACAACTGTTACTATCCAATGACTCCCCCATGCCTTGGATGAAATTACTTGCTGCTCTGAAGTCAGTTCCTAATTTTTTCTTCTGGAAATGGGACTAATTTGCCAGGCCTGTTAGGCATTCCAGTAGAAAGGCCAAAGATCCTTTGGACATGATGCTTCCTGCTCTTGCAGTTGGTTACTCCTAGTTGGCACTGATGTTCCTGAGTATTGGGTAGGGAGTTTGACACTGACGTTGCTTCTGCTGTCAATAAAGACTTAGGTTCAGTGCCTAGAGGAGTCAAAGATGCTGACAGCCTTCAAGTACAGCTCAGATACATACTTCAGATATTATTTTTAGGAATTTTTTGCAACACAGTACGAAAATCACAGCTAAGGCTGAAGTCTCCATTACTTCAGGACACATAGGAGTGATAGCTGACTTGAGGACACTTTCCTTGTGCCTCCTATGTGAAGGCTTCATTTCCATTTCTCATTGCACTCAGATAGCCTGCCCAGACACTTCAGTAATATTGCACTCTTAATTAATGTTTTGTGAGAAAACAATATTGTTCTTGAACACCTTTGTGGGCACGTTCAGCACTTGAAATTCCTCTTCATCAGTTTTCTCAAAAAGTGTTTTTTTCCAAACCTGGTTTAGATGTGAGACCTTTCTGGACTTTATATATACATAAGATAAGATATAAAACTACAGTTTTTAGGACATGGGAGGTCATGTTAAGGATGGCCCCCAAGATAGTCCCCCTTTTTCTCTCATCTTGGTTTCATCAAGTTTGAATCTTTCAACAAGAGCAGATAGAAAAGCACAAGATGCTCTGTCAAGAGGCTTTGCCTTTCTGTCTGTAGCTCTGGTTGCCCATGCTGAGAAAGGGTGCTTTGACATGGAAAAGCATGTAAACATGGTAAAGAGACTGGTAAGGTATCTCTTGAAAAGAACTTCAGGTACAACTCATTTAGCTGGTAAAGCTGAAGGTGATATAGGAAATGATTTGTTCAAAAGAAAAGAAAAAAACACTAGACAGATTAGCACCAAAGCAGAAAATAAACTTATCTGAAAAAACAGTGAAAGAACAAATTAATGAATTGACTCCAAATTCCTTAGAAATTAAAAAAAACATTCCTTAAACCCACCAAAAGGATTTTGAAATACCTTCCGTTAAAAGCACTCAGGGTAAATAAAACCTCTGCTCCTGTTCAGGCGCTGCTTTGCAAGGGGCTGCAGTGGCACCGGTGAGACCGGCGGGTCCCTCCGGGTTCAGAGACTGGGCTGAGGCTGGATCCCAGCCCAGCTCGCAGCGTGTGGGGAGGACTCCCCAGTACCATCCCCACAGTAAGGGTAAGGGCAGGCTGTGGCAGAGGAGGCTGGTCCCACAGATGGGCAGCCAGGCAGGAGCACAGCACCAGCCCAGACCCATGAGGGAGTGGGGGAGAAATAATGACCATAATGCATTCTGAAGAGCTGCCATATTCCACCAGTTATGAGATAAAGAGCTCATTGCTTTCCTCTGATGATAAGGTTTTGTGAAGACAAGAGGTAAGGAAAATAAATTATACCAGCACGTGGTTTAGGTGAGGAAAAGCCTTGAATTATGAACCAATAGCTGCCATGTGATTTTTATGCATTCTGTGCAATCAAACAATATTGAGATCATCATTAGAGCCTATTAAAAACACCATAGCGAACTCTGTGCACGCAGCGTTAAGGGTTTCATCTGTAGTTAAACTCTTTGATTTTTAATTTCAAAATTTATTTTGCTAGTGAAGATGAAGGACTTGTTTCTAGCACAGCACTCATACAAATGCTTTGCTTTGGATAAAACTATGATTAGCCGTTTTAAGCTTTCTGTGTTCTTGGCATCAAGCAAAACAACACAGTCATCATAACAAATACGTGACAAAAATATTGAACTGTGATTGTATTTATGGACTTCAAAAGAGCAGAATATCACAGAAAAGTTATAACTTCAAATATGAGCTGTATAGATCTTTGATAGGCGACGTGGCAGCGATTAATCAGAAAAAATACTGTGGCTTAACTGTTTTTCAACAAAGAAAGTGTGAAAAACTTATTCACCCATGTATTCTCTCTCCCTTCCCTGTTTGTTAGAGGTGGGGAAGTGCACAGGTACTAAAAGGTGTGCTCAGAGAGATCACAGCCTCTCCATCGCATGAGTGATAGATGGTCTGCTTGTGGGGTTTTTTCTCTTAATCTGTTGAACCTCCTTTCTGCCACATGGCTAACAGACAGTTTTTAAGACAGCAGGAAATCAAATGTGACATAATTACAAAAGAAATGGTTTCCCATGAAGTGATCTAATGTCTTTAAGCCTATAGATTGGAGAGGAAAATGTATCCTTACGGGAACTACAATTAACAGCTCATCCATCATCTGCTCCTTGGAAAGGAAACGCGTGGATGGTGCTGAGGTTAAGGTGGCTGAACCATTTCACTAATTTCAGCAGTCAAGGCATGATTCAACAAAGTTTTCAGTCAACACTTAGTAACAAATATTTGAATAAATCTCTCCTTATCTTCAATCACAGATGACATTTGTCTGTCAGCTCGACTCGTGTTTGTGGTTTAGGCATTCCCGCTCGCCTGTGTCTCACTCCGTACTGCTCAGAGTCAGCCTCTGTAAGAACAGGGTTGGCCACAGAGGACAGCCTCTGTGAGGTGTGACCTCTCTGAGGTCATGGAGGTTTCCTTGGGCCAAGCAGTGTGTGCGGGTGCAGCCCAGGGCGAAGGCTGGCACAGCAGCTAGCAGTGGGTTAATGCTGTAGCTGTGTCTGCACCACAGAGGCAAGCAGGGAGCGCCTCAGGGAAAAATCGCTTACTGTTTGAATGTTGAATGCTCTACTTTTTGGAGAGCAGCTCTATGATAATGGTAATGACATTGCTCAAGACAGATAGGACCCTGGTTTTTCAAGTCTCTCCTACTTTACGTAACCCTGCTGTGTCACATTAATACATGTTTGTTAGGGATTCATTTAAAATACATGGGTGCTGATAAATACTCACAGTACTGCTACTGTTACTGTTGCATAATTAGAAAATACATGAAGGCTTAGAAACTCTAATGATGTGAATCTGAAACATCCCCTCTTGCAATCCACCAGGATTTCTACATCTTTGCCTGTACATTGGCCTATTCTGTTTAGAGCTGAAAACTCATTAGACCTGACAGTGTTCAGATCATGTGCTGGAAACGCCGTTCTCTGTTAATTTATTACGGGCCAAATCCAGAGCAGGACTGGTGTGCTGCTCAGTTCCCCAGACAAGACTGCTCTGCTAAATAAGTGCCTGCTGGAAAGATGCCCCTTCGCCTGAAGGCTGACGTAATCGCTCCCTCCGGCTGGCTGGGGTGCATGCTGCCTCTGCTACCCAGACAGACAGACAGACAGGCTTGCACAGCACAGCCGTACTGCTGCCCACTGCTGCCACCCAGCCCCTGTCACCCCAGGGTCACTTCTGTGGGGTGAGCACTCCCCGAGCGCTGGCTCTGGCCACAAATCACAGAGGATTTACAAAGGCCGTGTGTCTCTGGGTAGAGACTTTCATTTTCATTTCCTGATCAGTATTGCAATGGGAGGAAGGATGGCAGCAATAAAGTGAGGAGATGAATATAGGCATAGTCTGAAGTTCAGTGTTGTGCCGGGAAAGGATGTCTTAAAATCTTGATTTACATTCTGCTGCTCAGACTGTTGCTGACATGTCAGCGACGTCTAGTTACAGCCAGAGTGACTTTTTGCTTGTCTGTTTGTATGAGAGGAGCTCACTCCAGAAAGGATATCTGTTAAAGCAGCTACAGCACATTACCTGCAGGCTGCCAAAGCTTGTGTGTTCAAAATGACCATGATCCACAGGAAAAAGAAAACTCTTACAATATTGTATTATTTTTATAAGATAAAGTTTATTTTGTAATTGAGCCACTATGTCAGTGTAGATAAACGGTAGTGCTGCTGAAGCCTGGAGGATATTTGTGGGCTGCTTACCCAGCTGCCGGTGTGTGCAGCGCTGCCCTTGACCCTCCTTCCCCACCACCGCCTCCTCCATGAGCTCCCTGCTGGGCTTCCATCCCTTCTCTAGTCAGGGGAAAATGCTGCCGGTGGGTTCAGAGGGCTCTCTCTAAAAGAGAGTCCTCACAGCCCCCATACAAGTTGTGTGAATCTTGACTTAGGGGATCCTAGAGGAAAACGGGTAGCCCTGGGCTTTGTGGGCCTGATCCTTCCACTCTCTGGGCTTCATTTGCCCCAGCTGGGAAAGGAAAATACCATTTCTAAAGCAGAAATTATAACATCATTCATTTGAACAACAAACCAACATGACAATATCTCCCATCACAAACTTGACTGTGAAATATTATCATTCACTAGTTCACCCTTTCTTTTACAGGTACGTGCATGTTATCAAAGTTTTGTGTATTCCTACAAATACACAGACTAGTTTACACACACATGCTTGAACCTTGCTTATCTGTGGCATCCCACAAATTCATAAACCATGGGTAGAGTTCAGTATATTTGGGGGTTGGCCCTGCTGAAAGAGAAATGCCCTGTGCATGCTTGTGGCATCTGACCTACTTTCTTTTGCCGAGAATGTAATAAAAACAAGAGATTCATATAATGATGGGATTGATTTTTCTGTCTATATAGGTAAGTAAATTGCTGGCATCACAAGTTGTCTGTGGCTAAAAGCTGTGACATTGATCTGTTAGTCTTTGTCCTGTGACCTTCAGTAAATGACATCTCTGCTTTCATGTCCGCACTTGGGAAAGGGGGCTAATCATGTCCTCTGGCCTTCAGGAGACCTATTTTTTCCTTCTCTGTAAAAAGCTTCAAAATCTCAGGCAGAGGGACCTTACTAATAATATTTATCCTGTTCTCATTAGTAATGTGGCATCATTAGGGCAGCCTCCATGTGCTCCAGAGCTGGCACTGGTCTGGGGGCTCCGACCACTGTCCCTAGCTCCTCCTTGAGGCAGCGGTAGCAGGGGTGACTCCACATCAGGCTTGCAGGGGGGTGGAAAGGCATCAAATCAAAGCCTTAGCCAAAAGACCAAGACAGTGGTAGCCACTCCATTGCTGTTTGCCTTATGGAAAGTCCAAGGAAGTAACTGCCTCAAACCGATGGATCTCAAAGTGATCCCCAAGCCAGGCGACTGCGGTGGTACTGAGGCAGTCTTCTGGCATTTTTTCACTCTTGTTTAGTAACTTGCTTTATAATGGTTCATAAGCTACTGGATTCATTAGCTGCTGTAGAAGAGCTAATTGCACACGTGGAAGAAAAGCAATGAGTGATGATAATGAAGCTAAGGTTCACACTTAACTACCTAAGTTCATATCAGTGAGGCGTGCATCTATGTAAAGGCAGCATGTGTTATTCAGATTAAATACCGGCACTGGTTTAAGTACGGCCCTTTGTGTTTTGTATCAGCAACATCTGTCTGACTTAGGGCTATAAATTTCCCTTGTTAAAGAGCTGTAAAGTGATGGTAGGACTGAAGTAGCAGAGGACTGTGTTAACTCTGCTGCCTTAGGTCCTTTATCTATATCTCCACCTGCCTTTGTGTGTGCGCCATGGTCAGGGTGCTCTGTCGGCTTTGCACTTGTCTCACTCCCATTTACTGCATTTCAACGTATGCTGGCCTACTCCAAAGTATATTAAAGTTTACGTAGCCTGGGCCTAGCCCTGAGAACAGGCAGCTGTAACTGGCCTCCTTCTGGGTCTTCTCCCTCTTCAGTATGCCCTTTCTATTTCTTACACTGATATTGCCCAGCATGAAATATTCTCCTGTTCTTCCTTATAGCCCAGCTCCTGGATTACTGTAGGGACCTTATCTCTTTCTCTCCTCCTTGTTTTTTTTAAGCTTGTTCCTCACTTTCTTAATTTTGAAGACAGAGGTAAAAAAATTAACATCAGTATAATCTAAAATTTTAAACATACAGAGTAAAAAAAGGAGAATATAAAAATGAATTTTAAAAGTAAAATTGATTTGGGTGAATTTGGCTTATGATGTCCCTTCCAACCCCTGTGATTCTGTGATATTTTACATGTCAGACATTTCAAAAATCAACAATAATCACCTATAGGTGAACATTTTGAGCTTGACTGCTGGGAAATAATTTCTGGGCACCTGTTGTAAGAAATAAAGGACCATTTTGATCATTTTAATAAAATATTCCACCAGGATGCATGAGGCAGGCAGTTTGGAGAAGACCTGCAGGTTGCAGAGAAGGTGGCAGAGTGGGCAAAATGTTCTAAAATAAGCAAAGGGCATCCCTGTAACACACTGTAACTGTAGAGGAAAAATGCTGTTTCGTTCCAATACAATAGCTTCAGCACTACTCAGTGGTGGTAGGAGGTGACACAGTGTCACTTTTAGCAGAAGCGTGAGACAGATGTCTGCAGAGAGGGAAAGGTAATTCAGTCAGTGGGAGAAGGCTTCAGTCACAAAGATATTTTACAGATAAATTTAACCAGTGTCAAGGAATTGTCCAAGATGTGTTGGGTTTTGCAATATATTTCAAGGCGATTTGGGATGTGCAAAAGTGAAACCCAGGCACCTGGTCCCGCTCAGCTGGAGCCAGGTTTGCAGGCCCTGGGTTTTTCTTGTTGTTGAATGGATTGAACAAATAACCACAACCGAGAGGGAAACTTACCTCCTTCCTGCTGCCTCTAACGCCTGCTCAGTCAGTCCCTTTGATGCTGTGGCACACAGTGGGTGTGTTTGATTTTTCATTTCAGTACTGGAGCCAACCACACATCAAAACTAGGAGAAATAGAATGAAAGATGGTGTTAAAATTGTGGACTGATTGAATTGGCACCTTCTTTTCAAATAAACTCATTGCTACCCAGAAGCAGGGTGTTGTTTATGTACCAGTTAGTAATGGCCCGAGCAAGGTGACTCCTCAGCACGAGAGCTGCTGGCTCTGCCGGCACCGAAGGGAGCTGCCTGCACCCTTGTGGTGAGGGGTGTTTGGCTCATACTTCTGCATAAACATATCCAAACAAAGAAAAATGCCAGCACTATTGACAAAGCAAAGGCCAGCTCTATTTATATCTGCAGTAAGGCTGCAATAATGAACAGACACTTGAATGTGTCCTGAGGCCTAGATGAAACACTGAAAATGTTGCTTTTAAGAAAAAAAAATTATAATATCCCCTTGAAATCCCAGGGAAATGTGTGTGATGGACTTCTTGAGAGTAGTATCAAAGAAATTAAATAGGAATTGCAGAGCACAGGGAGTTATTGCAGGTACGGGCTTTGAATTGGTTTAAATCTCTGCTTTTAAGCTTTTTTCCTAAATATCTCTTTAAAAGTAACACTTTAATGAGAGAGAAAATGTTTTACTGCTGCTGAACTCTAGCAGCAGTGCAGATCTGTCAGACCTTACCTGATTTTGGAGTGTAAATCCTTTCTCTACAGTTGCTCGTGCTGCCTGGCCCCTCTCATGGTGTCAGACTCCGGGGTAGTAAAGATGCAGGCACTGGCGGGGGCTGCGAGGGATTGTGTGAGTGTCTGCAGAGCAGGACTAATGGGTGAAAAAGTTTTTTCAGCACAGGATTTATGACTTTATAGTTAGACATTTTGCTTTTCTTAAAGTCTTTTAGGGGCTTCTGGGGTTTTTTTGAGGCAATTGGAAAAAGAAAAATATTTACTCAAAATACCGTCTTCCGTTCCATCTCGTTGTGTCTTTGACCAGCTGTAATCAACTGGTTGCTTCATGTCATTGAGCAGGTGTAAAATTAGGCTCCTGGAGCAGAAAATGCACTCAAGCACATCTGAGCAGGTTTGCAGGTTTCATGGCTCCTCTGGTAGTGCTGTCCCTTTCTCTAAGAAGTCTCATCAGAAATAATTATTTTGCCCTCATTATGAATTTAGGGGAACAGCCAACCAAGCAGGATGCAATGGCCAGAGCCTGTCACCTCCCTGGTCCCCACTCCTGGGACATCCGTGGGTCCTCACCCAACTGTGCCCCAGCCAGGCTCCAGCTCCTCTGAAACCAACACATGCCCAATGCATTTAATTTTAACCTTTCCCAGTCATTCCCTGCTGTGTTCATTTCTAGCTTGCATTTTTGTCTACTTCTACAAGATCAGACTGCTATCCACATTTAGTTAATTTGATAACAGCAAGATGTTATGAAAATTCCACTTGACAGCAGAAGAGGTGGGCAGTGATCGTATAGAAATGTACTGATTTTTATTAACCACAACATCCAAAAGAGTTAAATGAAGGGAGCAAACTATAAAGCTTAGGCTATTTGTTAAAGTTGAAAAGAGATCCGTTTTTGAGTCCTGGAATTTGGTTTTTTGAAGCATGAATGCTGATATTCACCCTTTGCCCTTGGAGTAGGGAACGTGCTTTGTTTGGACCATTTGCAGCCCTGAGCGTGCTGTTGGCACTCATCAGATAACTGTTATTATTAACAATGCACAGATGTATTGGCAATTGCTTTTAGGTAGTCAGGCCAGCTGGAAAATTATGAAAGAACTTATTAAAGACAGATATTATGGTGTAAGTTAGAAGATGAAAAGGAGAAGAAATTCTGGTTTATCTGTGTAATTAAAGGCACACTCTGTAGACGAAAACAAGCAAAAGCATACACTGTGCATGCATGGTTTTTGAAAGCTAACTGCTTTAGCTTGCCGAGAGATCTAAAGTGAAACAGCAAAGCTATATTTTTACCTTCCATTTTTCCCTTAGATGCCCATTTGCAAATATAAATGTGCAGGTCTGTTTGTATTATTTATGTTAAAAGAAGATGAAGGTTGTAAGGACAAGCACCTTGAAACTAGGACACACCAGAATTGCAGTTGTCAGGCAGTCGCTGTGTTGGCCAGCCAGGCTGTTTCTGTGCCTTTCTGCTGAGGGAGATGCACAGAAGAGCAGGCACATCGGCCACGGGCAGTGCTGTGCCTTGGGCCATGGCCTGCGCTGCCACTTGTGCAGGTGCCACACAAGGATGGTGGCAGCCGCGGAGCCGGTGACAGACACCGTGTCCTGGCACCTCTGGTAGCCCTGGGTTTCCTGCGGCCACTCCAGCCTAGGAGCAGTGCTGTGGAGGTGTGAACATGCCCACCTGCATCAAAGGGGCTGTTGGAAAAGCAGGAGGCCCAGGTCGGTGTGCTCAGAGAGGGCACCTCAAGTACCTGGTGACAAAGCAGCCAGCAGCATGTTTTAGCTGCTAGCCTGTGAGTGCCTGGCCAAGAGCCCCCATGGGACATTTCTCCTTGGGCAGGACACCAGGTCCCACCGTTGGCTGGGGCTCAGAGCCACCCCTGTCCTAGCCCAGCTGTTGGAGGCTGGCAGAGGCAGTGCCGGCGCAGGGCCACGAGCGCACGCTCCCCACCATGAGCTGGGCTGCCACGTTTCCCTCGCTGCTTCACAGCCCCTGTCCTCAGCTCAGGGTATTCGGTGTTCGCTGCTGCAGGGAGAAGCCAGCAAATCCCTAGATCCTTTCTTTTACCTGTGGAAGGACCATTTCAGGCCCCACTCCCCTTCCTCCCACTGCTTCTTCACCCCTGGTGCTGGAGAAACGCAGCCATACAGCCCATCTTTAGCCAAGAAATGCTCTCAGCCAAAATCCCTTGTGCTTGTTTTTCGCACCCCAACCACCCAGCCAGCTCCTAACGAAGCTGCACTGTATTGTTGTCTCTCTGATTTCCTATTGTCACTTGGGCTGATTTTAATTGCCTTGCGTTTTCAGTTGTTTTTCAGCTCATCAGGAAGGATAATTAAAATAAAATCTTGCCCTCTGTGCTCATCTGCATCTGTCGTAGCGACGCTAGCTGAGCATGTTAATCTGAGGAATGGTGAAGGCAGGGCTTACTCCCTGTGAAATGCTTGGAGGCTGGTTGTTAAGCATTACATTATTCAAAACACATTAAATTGTCCTGAATGAGGAGGAAACATGTCTCGATCATCAAGCTGATGGACATTAACAGTCTTCTGTCACGAGTTTGTTAAATTTGAACTGGATTTAGGTACTGCCTGCCTTATTCCCATTCTGCAAGGAAAGCTGTGGAGGGGAAACTGGCAAGGAGTAGGAAGCATAAATTCAAGACACCCACAGCTTGGACCAAAAGCCTTACATATATCCTTTGGATTTCTAGACTTTAGAGAAATACAGTTGGCATCACTGCCTTCTGTCGACCAAGCAGGAAAGTTTAACCGATAGTCCAGGAGTCCTCTGAATGCCTAGGAGTCTGGAGGTGGCTTTAAGATCTGAGGGTGGTTTAAATGTTACTGATGGGGAAGAGGGAGAAGGGGAAGTAACACATTTCTCAACATTTCCAGGTTTGCAAAACCTGTATGCTGAGCTAGAGGCTGTTAGGATTGGCTTGGTCTCCAAATCGGAAAAACAGGGAAAGAAAAATCTATACATGACATGAAAGCAGTTAACCAGCAATTTTTTCAGTTTATTTCTGAAGTTTTTTTGCTATATTTTTAGGACAATGTGAAACTGAATTTTGAAAGTTTGACTATTGATTAATAAAGGATTTTGTGATTTATATCCCTCATATGAGCATCACTATTAGAAGCCACTAGAGCTGTCCTGGTCTCCTGTATCACAGACCTGCTGTTGCCACAGTGAAAAGCAAAATCCTGCCTTGCTGGGAAATTGTAATAAGCAAGTGTTGGTGTTTCCTAACTGCGAGTTAGCACAAAAAACAAGGCTGAGGCTTTATGTGAAGAAGGGAGGCTTCTTTTGCATCTGT